>NC_143508.1:12092500-12244015 GCF_051622355.1 Phaseolus vulgaris
GATGGTTTAACATCATTTCAAGATCCAACTTTATATTGGTCCATTGTTGGAGCTCTTCAATATGTCACATGCACATTATCAAAGCTAACATTCTTTGCCAACAAACTTTTCCAATACATGCATCAAATGAAGGAATATCACTAGAAAGTAGTAAAAATAATTCTTCGTTATCTTGCTAGCTAGTACTATATCATTTCGTTCTTCATCTAATCTTTCTATTGTAGGTTTTAGTTATGCAAATTGGGAATTGGATCTAGATGAGTCTACAACAGGTTCTGTATTTAAACATAAAATTAAGGTGTCAATCAACCTCACCTTCAAATTTAAGGGAAATAATAATATAGTAAAATAATAACTCATTTAGTTATATCAATTACTCTAGTTTTCTTCTATACATGTTTGTTACTCTCTTTTGTAATGATACATATTTTATTATTAATGGTGGTTTTTATACAGATTTTAATAATAAAACTTATTTTCCTTTTCTTGCTTCGATCTTTTTCTTACATTTTAATCCCTTATTATAATTAATTAAAATGAAAATACTATCATATCATGGATGGGAGAGTACTCTACAATAATAAATAGTTAAATAATAGCAATCCATAAAAGTTTCTTATATATACTTATTATAAAATGCAATATCAAACAAAGTGATCATAAAATGTGTAACTGTAGTTAACCATTTTTTTTTACGTCCGAACGTGCTCAAATAAAAAGGTTTTTTAATACAAAATCTAAATGAGATTTAATCTCATCTTTCAAGTTCCTATATATAAATTTTACAAATTTTATTACTCATTTTAAAATTATAAATAACATGTTAAAATATTTTTTTTATATTATAAGACCTTTATATTTAAAAATAGTGCACATATATACAACCGTATCAACATTATTTAGTTAACAGGAAGGAGTACGTTGATAACTTTAAATATTATGAATTAATCTCCTCCTTCCTGCTGGCCATTCATTTAATAAAAAAATATAAGAAATGGCTGCAACAAATCATGTGCTCCACCATTTAAAACAGGTTTGAACCAAAGATCGCACGAATTATATATTGTTGGATTTTTCTCAAGAAAGAAAAACATTGAAAATTTCAACATCAATAGATTATGAGCATTTTATATAAGAAATACAAAATATCATTTTCAATAAATAAAAAAATTAAAACAATAACTATGTATGTTTTGTGCTCTTTATTTAATGTAAAATAGTTAAATATGGTTTTTATCATATATTTTAATATAAAATTAATTTTTGTCTCTAATATAAACTTTAGATCCTTAAATATTTTTAGTAAAGAAAACTATTAGAATAGAATATTACTAGTATTTTTTTTATTTAAGAAACAAATTTTTAGAATAAAATGTATTATAATATTACAATATTGACGTCAAAAAAAAAATTAACATAAAATATTTTAACATTTTAATTCATAATGAAATTTGTTTGTAATGATTTATTCTAATAATTTTTTTACTATATAATTAGTATTTAGGAAGTCCAACATTTTTATTAAAAATAAAAACCAATTTCACGTTATTACAGAAAACAAATATATTTAACTCTTGTAAAATTAAACTAACAATTATTATTATATATAAGATACATATTTCACGATGAAATGTTTTGTAGCATTGGCTCGATGATTATTGTACACAGCTAGCAGTGGGAATTTGGTCAACATGGAGTTATGGTTGGAATTAAAGGTTCTATAAAAAAATGGATGCGTGTGTATGCAATCCAATGCCGAAGCTGAAGATTTTCAATGTCCAACCACTGCCATATCATCTGTTTGTTAATTTGTCAGTCTCCATCACTTATTATAAATACTACAAAATTCCTCACACTGTTGACAACGATCGCCTTATACATATGCTTCAAGATTATCAAAGTCTTTCACATGAGATGCTTCCAGATTAGCCTAATAATTCATAAAGGAAAGGCAAGTTTCAAATGCATTACCTCAAATAATATCACCTCATTAAACACATCAACTTATACAACTTTACTTCACTATAACTAATCATTTTAAGTTTATTAACTACTTTTATAAATCATCATATTTTACCAATGAATAATCTTCCTCATCTACTATACTAATTATTTTTACTGGAATTTACTTTTTCAACCACATTTTTTTAATAATACTCAAACAAATTTTTTTTTCTTAAGAAACTGATCAGTTTAATGTTATTAGAACAAAATTGTGTTTTAAAAGAGAAAATTATATGTAGACATAAAGCTATTAATAGTTTGAAAAGAAAATTAGTGAGAACCACTTGCTAAAATTTGTTAAACATCACATGTTAGGTACCCAATCAAATAGTTAACAACCGTTAATTAATGATGTGATTTGCGTTATAGGGTGGTAGATCAAAGGTCTAACTCATGCAAAAAACTGATAATAATTAAGCTTCATCTTTCATCACGATCAATCGTTAATTAATCCCTTCATCCGCGCCATTAATACATATACATCTAACTTCATTACAGAGAATAAACCTTATTTGTTGCATGCATGTATGAAAATGCATAACATGTACATGGTGCTATAGCATGTCTTGAAGGCTTGAATTACGTTATCTTTAATTTGTATATAACAAGAGAAGTATTCATTTGGTCTTCTCTAATAACACAATTGAAGTAATTTCAAGACTTTTTCAATAAATTTCTTCGTAACACACTCTTGAGAGAAGAAAAAAAGTTTAAAAAGTCGATTAGTTTATGTTTAAGTAAGTTCTTAAAAAGTTATAATATGTTTTGTTTGGTAAAGTGAAAAGAAAAAGAAAAAATGGGGAAAAAAATAGTAAGATACGAGTAAAATGAAATGTTAATTAGTAAGAAGGAAAGTAATGAAAAATATATATTTTATTTATTATTAACATTACTATTTATTATTTATTATTATAAAAAAAAATACTTATAATCAATTATGATAAGTACAAAAAAAGTAGTTTAGGAACAACTATCAATCACATCTTTTATATACCATAGTACGTTATGTGTGCACAGTTTTAATATTTTGTGGTAAAATAAAACTTTATACTCTTTTCAGCTCAATCTTTAGTGAAAAGTTGATTCAGTGATTCCCACTAATTTTTTAAAACTTTTCACATCTATATATACTGAACCAAACTAGGTGAGATACCTCTATTTCTCCATGACTCCGTGTCCCCTCCCTCAACCAATCTAAGGATTTGTTTTAAAATATGTATAACACAATTTCAATTTTTATATCTATTTTTTTCATCCACATATTTATGAAAAATGTAAAATTATAAATTTATAATATAATATTTTTTTAATACAATATTTTAAATCACATTATTATTGGATGATTTGAATATTTTATTATACACTTTATGATTTTAATCAACACAAATAATATATATTAGACAGTATGAAAATCTGAGATGTTTCATTTAATGAGCTCCGAAGAACATATGAACTCAGGCTTTGTTTAACTAACTCTGAAAAATAATTTTTTTATCAGTAAAAAATAATAAATTAAAAAATATATTTAAGAGATGTTACAACTCATTTAAAAAAATAACAAAAACAATGCTAGCAGATCTCATTGGGATAAAGATGGAATCCTCCTTCCTGTAAATGTTAGAGAATAGATTAACTCAAGCTTTTGTCTTATGTGTTTCACCTAAAAACTTTGAATGATAAACGAATTGAAGGTTTCACCTGGTGAATTATAAAATTTCGTAATGTGACAAGGCAAATTGCGTCTAATGAACTAAAACTTGCATCAAACACACATTATAATATTCATATAAGTAAAACATGTGTATATAAGATTAGTTCATAGGGATTTAGACCAACTAATTGGTATAAGATTCTCTATGGTATCAATAAGTTAAATAGCAAAAAATTATCATAAACCTATGAACTCAAGCCCATTTTTCTCACAAATTTCATTCATCTCAAAGAACAAAGTAACAAGATGGGTTTTATTCTCTATTACTCTTCATGACATAACAAGTTTATTGTAAAGAATAAGGTTAATTATATTTTTTTCTTCTCTTCAATTAACAACCTTTCAAGTTTAATTATAGGGATTCAAGAATTATTCTTTTATAATTTACTTGGGAGGATTATTCTGGTTGAAAATCTAACGCATATATATTGCAAAAGGTTAAACCAAAGCCGTTGCAGAAAATTTAGAGGTAGTGGAAAATGTTGTTGTTGCAGAGATTCTCGAAGGTGGTAGAAGAGAGGTTGCGAAAATGCAACAACTTTTCAAAAAATTCACTGGAACCCTTCATCGTTGTAAGTTAGGGTTTCTCCTTAACTCTTCTCCTCAAGACTGGGAATTTCACGGTCTTCTCTTATTTTCTCTAGGGTTGAGATGCTAAAAAGGAAGCACGCGGGTGTAGAAGTTGCAACAAGTTTTTGGTTCCTCTTCCTATATAAAGAGAGGTTCCATACACTTCAGAAACACACCTTCACTGCTTCTTCATCTTCCTCATCTCACACTCACGTTCCTTTTTTCTCTTCTTCTTCATCTTCCTCCCCTTCCCTCTTCACTTTTATTCTTTTATTTTAAATTATAATATTTTTGGGTTTGTTGGGTTCTTATTCTTTTAAGAGTAACTTGCTAGTTTTGATCATTGGAAATTTCCAAAAAGTTCCTGTTGTATCCTAGGGGACTTGCGCAATACACCGCGGATAAGTCCTTAGGACAGTGATCACTCACGCCTCGGGAAATCAACTTTGTTCGTGTTTTAAAGCCTCATTTACTACAATTGTAAGGACTTATGACTGAACATACAGACAACAACAACAACCCTGCTCCAGAAACGTCGAACGTTGTTTTCGCAATAGAAACCACTTTTGCGAAACCATTTCCAGACGTCTCGAAAATTGAAGTCTTCACCGGTCAGAAGTTCTGACGCTGGCAAGAATGCGTGTCCACCTTGTTGAACATGTACAGAGTCACTTTTGCACTTACGACTTCTAAACCCGACCCAAGCACGACTGCGAAACAAATTGATGCTTGGATCCATGCAAATAAGGTATGTTATCACACCTTATTCAGTGTGTTATCCAATGATCTGTTCGATGTCTATTTCTCTTACAAGGAAGCAAAAGATATTTGGGATTCTCTTATCCTTAAATACATTGTTGAAGATGTCGTCAGAAAAAAAGTTCATGATCAGAAACTACTATCACTAGGAGATGATAAAAAATTTGATGACTTTCTATGGAAATTGCACCGCGTTATTAGAAGTAATAATTGTCCCTAAGAACGGATATCGATCCCACGAGGAACAGTAAATTATCAAGTACAATGATCGATAAATATGAAACAAAATAATTAAAAAGAATGTTGAAGTGATTGTGTTGGCAATGATTAATAATAAAACAGACAAAAAATTAATTGCTTCAAGTTGGAAAAATAGGGATTAGGTTTCATCTCTCTCACTCTCATGTATTTTGATTAGCGTGTAAATATTAAGTTCTTTGATTGAAATTAATGCCCATATAAAAGTCATTTATATCAATTGCTTGCATATAAAATTCTTAAGAATGTTCCCTAACTATCCCTCGCATAATTCTAAGAACAACTTAGAACGAAACTCAAATGTTAATAACAATTAACATTTCAAGTTTATTCCTAGCACTTAAATTTGTTAAGTATTGTCGTTTAGGTCAGAACCCTAAAAAACACTTTCCAGTCAGATTTAAGATTCTCAATTTGTCACGAAAATTTAGAAATAAAACAACAATACCAATAATCAATCAAGAACGGAATATTATAATGTATAAGACATCACCTCAATACATAAGAGTTTGAGCATATTACTCCCAATCCCAAGGGTAGAATTAACCACGCATACTTCTAGCACCTTCCATTCTCCCAATTGGGTTACAATTTAGACTATGGTGTTTTTCTCTCAATCTGGCACACTAGGGTTGAGCCTTTAGTCCCTTATTTAACATAATTTTCTAAGGTTAGGTCGTTTCCTTTGTCTCACTAATGGGTTAAGTAATAAAACATAAGCAAGACCCAATATGTTTGATGCATTCTCGCTCAAGTGAGGAATTCTCGCTAAAGTGAGAAAGGCGTTAATTTTCGAAAACAGTCCTGTAGCATTCTTGCTTAAGCAAGAACATCTCGCTTGAGTGAGAATCTCCTGTTGCAAAATTGGCTTTTCAGGACTTTCTCCTTTATGAGAAAACCATACACATTAAAAAATAACCAATTTATCAACAAAAACTATACTACATTTCCTATAATTTTGTGTCAATAATATTCAACACAACATTTCCAATCTTGGCATGATAATCTAAAGTAAACAACACCAAATTGCTACATAAGAAAATGCATGTTCAAAAACCTGATTCTCCAATTCTCTATAAGAAGTAGTTGAAGATATCTCAGTGCGAGAATTTCTAGTATATCCAAACACATGAGAAGGGTAAGGTCCTAATCCCATCCCTCGAACACGACCACAATGTTCTTGACTTCCAAAGGCATGAGCTAGTGAATCATTAATTGATATATCTTGTGAGAGGGAAGATGTATTTGACTCATATGCTTGAATCTTTTCCTACAAATAATGAAAAAAGTTATAAATGAAGCTCATATCCAATTTGGTTGAGTTTTCATCTTTACAAAAATGATACTTACCCCAATCTCTCTTGCCCCATCATTCACAAATTCTCCGTTAGCATATTTATGTGTTGCTACCCATACTTCTCCCCTACTAACTTTGTGACTAAGCTCTTTCTCCTATAAAATGTAACAAAAGTATATGAATCATGATATATGATATAACAAAAATTATAGGAGAATCAAGTTACCATCTCATCTTTCTTCCGTGCAATGCTCTTGGATCCACCAGTATGAGGAACTGTTCGCTTATTTATGGCAAATAATAGCTTAATTTGATCATGTTAAGAACAAGTGGACAAGTGTATACTAACCTCAGTTTTTCTAGTATCCTTTGCAGCCCCTTCTTTTACAAAACCTAGAAGATACTCAACCCATTGACTAATTGATGAGGCATTGTGATTTGTGAGTTTGCTATACGTGCAAATCCACCACATTGCACTTTTGTCAGATGTTTTAGTTTAAATTAGGTTATAGTTTTTGTCATAGTCTAGCATTATGATACATACTAATTTGTAATGGGATGAACAATAACACCTTACATCATTAGTGCATGAACTATGTACTCCTAAATTAGCTAGAAGCATAAACTACTCTTTAAATTAACTAATAGCACAATTATTGGTCCAAATGTTTATTTCATGTATACACAGTACTGGTTTTGTAGTGGGTTTTGGTTTGAGAACATTAACTGAAAAAGAATCAGTTACTACTATTTCTTAGTGGAAGCACTGTTGTTATAAAAAGATTATAAATGCATGGATAAGATATAGAAACAATTTCATGCTGTCGGCACTGTTAATTGTAGTTAAATGGATCCTTACCAAAAATAACCTAATTTAATTCACCAGCAAACCCAAAGAAAACACCAATTCATTTTTTCGAAGTAAAATGCTAAATTCCTCCTTGCAAAAATTAAAAATAGTGATTTTATAAGAAGTAAAATAAAAATAGCAAACTCTACAACAGGTAGCATAAAAAAGTCAAATGAATGTTGAACTTGAAATATCTAACTAGAGCAAGTTACATTGAAATTTGTATTTCAAAGTTAAACATATTAAAAGAAATGAGTACAAGAATTTTTGTTGTTATCTAACGAAACAAACTAAAATAATATATTGTATTAAATAAGACCTATAAGCACAAACTAATGAGTTTCACGAAGAAATTTCAACCCTCTCTTCACAATAGGCAGTCTTAATTCAAAAGTTTATAGGTCTTATCATAACTTAGTGGCCTCATATTTGTTGGACCTGTAACAAAATCGTCAACATTTTTATTTCGGTCAAGCGTTAGGGATTATGCTTCAACTACTGATTCAAATAAGCATTTGCGAACACGACACGAGCAACTCAGAAAATTCAATGCCAACTGAAGAAATTGACAATGGAAACAGAGAAAGGATAATGAAAAAAAGAGCAAAATCGATGGTGATGACGGTGGTGTAGCGTTCGTCGGAAAGAACAATGGTGGTGGAGCATGAGAGAGAGAATATGTACTAAGAAGAGGAAGAAGAAACCAATTACCGTGGTGAAGCAGCAAAAGCAGGTCCGTGGTGGAGCAACAAAAGCAGGTCCGTGGTGGTAGAGGAGAAACAGGTCCGTGGTGGAGGAGGAGAAGCTCTGTGGTAGAGGATGAGAACTAGCTCTACGATGGAAGATGAGAAGTAGCTCTACGGTGGAGGAGGAGAAGTAGCTCTACGGTGGATTTTTTAGTCAAAAGTTTGAAAAAGTGTGAGTATTTTTCTAAGGTTTGAAAATAAATCTTTGGAAAAGTTAAAAAAAAGATAATTTTTCTTTTTTTATTAAAAATATTTATATAAAATAAATAAAAAAATTAATTAATTTTAATTAAATAAATATTTAAAATTAAAAATATTTTTAAAAAAATTTATATGTTTAAACTTACACTTTCAAAAACTTTAAGAATTTAGTTATCAAATATATTAAATTTTTTTTTTTAAAGTTTAATTATATTTATTTATTGAAATTTGAGAAAATTTAAAATATTTTATTAATGTAAACATTTCAAACTTAATGAAAATTAAAAAAACTCCATTATTTTGATGAGATTTTAGAATAAATTAATGAAACTTAACAAAGGTTAAAAAGCCTTTTTTTTTTTAATAATATTTTTTTTCATGAGATGACAGATGATTGTTGTTACTTGAGGTGCTAGTCTAGCTGAGATGTCAAGTGCATAGTGATGTCTAACATGAAAACTTTTTATAAAAAAAAAGCCTCAACTATTTTGCAGAGGTTTTAAAATAAACCTTTGAAAATTAACTAAGGTTAAAAAACCTCCGTTATTTTGCGGAGGTTTTAAAATAAACCTATGGAAATTAATGAAGGTTAAAAAAACCTCAGTTATTTTGCGGAGGTTTTAAAATAAATCTTTGGAAATTAATGAAGGTTAAAAAAACCTCCGTCATTTTGCCGAGGTTGAATTTAACTAAGGTTAAAAAACCTCCGTTATTTTGTTGAGGTTTTAGGAAAAACTCCATTAATTAATTCAATTCCTAGGATTATGTTAATCACCGCTAAATAACCTCCACTAAAACTTTTTTTTCTTGTAGTGAATAATAATTATAATAACAATAATAATAATAATAATAATAACAGTCATAATAATAATAATAATAATAATAATATAATAATAATAATAATTAATAATAATAACAATAACAATAATAATAATAATACTTATAATAATAATAAGAGTAATAATAATAATAATAACTCTCAATCTCACATTTCTTCTCATAAATACTCTCTCTTTGCCACATAAACACTCTCTGTGTCACATAAATACTCTCTCTGCCACATAAGGAACACCTGACGCTATTAGGTGGAACTTAACGGAAATGACCAATTTTGATACATTTTAAAAATATAGGGACCAAATTGATTTTTTTAAAAACCACTGTATTAAATTGACTATTGACCCCAAATGTAAGGACAAATAAGGTAATTAAACCTAATTAATATTCATAAGTGCCTATTTTAATATGAAATATTACTGAAATTAGGTACTTATCAATACCACAAGTTGCTTGGAGATATTAAAGCTGAGAGCATAACTTTGCCTGATGAATTTGTGTCTAAACTGTTGATCGAAAAGCTTCTACAATCTTGGACTGATTACAATCAACAACTGAAACATAGGCACAAACGAATGTCACTATCAGATCTGATCACCCACATCATCATTGAAGACACAAACAAGAAGGAGTGTATTGTTGTAAAGGCTAAAACTTTGTCTGCCAAAGCAAACATGGTAGAAGACAAACCAACTCCAAAAAGGTATGAGAAAAAATATGATCACAAAAAGAAATATAATAATAAATTCTCTCGTCCCAATGGAACTAACCCCATTTTAAAAAAAAATGGTAATTGCTTTGTCTTTGGAAAGTCAGGTTATCATGCACCTCAGTGTAGACATGAGACCAATATGAGCAAATAGTTGGTAGACTTTGGGGCTACTAGACACATATGTGCAAACAGAAATGTGTTTACCTCCTACACGAGTGTGGGGGATGGAGAAGAACAAGTTTATCTCAGTGACTCCAGGACAACTCATGTCCTAGGAAAAGGAAAGGTTCTTCTGAAGCTCACATCTGGTAAAACTCCAGCTTTGAGTGATGTGCTATCAATTAGAGTTAATTTGATTTGTGTAACATTGCCAAGAAAAGTTAGGGTTAAAGTGTCAATTGAATCTTACAAGATTGTTATGACAAAAAACAATGTTTACTTAAAATGTAGAAAAATGTTTTGGTGATTTGAAATATAAGATTTAACATTTTTTTTGAAAAAAATTGTGTCGATTCTTTATACAAAGTGATTTTTTTTAATGTTCAAACTATGAAACGTATACCAATCTGTCATATCACTTTTCATTTTCTCACCCTAACATCAAAATATATCAATTTCAATATGACAAAGCAAGAGTTGTATTAGTTTTATATATCTCATATAGAGAAAGAAGTGAAAAGGGAGAGAAAAAATGATATATTTTATTAATAAAAAATTGTTACTCACTTACATTATTGAGTACTATATTTATATAAGACATAATAAGATAAGAAAATAACAGAAACTGATAGAGCAACTATAATTTATGGTTATAACGGATAGAGTAGTTATAACTGATAGAGCAATTATAACTAATAAAATAGTTACAACTGAAAAAATAGTTACAATTGAAAATCTAAAATATTATATGAGATCATATTTATCATCTAATAGCGGCTCACAAGCTGAAGTATGTATATCTTTCATGTTTAGCTTGGATAAGTTGTCACAAAATAATCGATGATGCAAATGTTTGGTCAACATATGAACCACTTGATTAGAGGAAGAAACTGGGATTAAAGGAATGAGACATTCTTGAAGTTTAGTCCAAACGAAATGACAATCAATTTAAATGTGTTTCATCCTCTCATGAAATGTGGGATTCTTTGCTATGCATATAGCAGATTTATTGTCACAATAGACAACAAAAGATTCAGAAATATTAGTATGCAAATCATGGCACAAATATTGTAATAATTGAAGTTCACAAACAAGTGAAATTAGTGCTCTATATTCTGCCTCTAAAGGAGATCTGGATATTATAGATTGCTTTTTAGACTTCCATGAAATTAAAGAGTTTCCCATAAAAACGCAATAACCAGTGATAAACCTTCTAGAATCAATGCAAGTTCCTTAATCTGAATCAGAAAAAGCTTTGATAACAATTTGATTATTATTGGAAAATAATAGACCAATTCCAGAACATCCTTTCAAATATTGTAATATATGAATAGTTGTTGTCATATGAGGTTCTCGTGAATTTGAAATAAATTGACGGAGTTTATGAACTTCAAAACTGATATCAGGCCTCGTGTGAGTAAGGTATAACAAATGCCCAATCAATCTTCTATATTCACCTGGATTCAAAAGTAATGAACCTTAACTTTTAGAGAGAGGATAAGATGGTTTCATGGGAGAAGAGGCGGGTTTGCAAGCCAATAAACCACTATCAGAAAGAAGATCTAAACAATATTTTTTTTTATTGAGAACAATACCAGAAGGTGAACGACTAATCTCAAATCCCAAGAAATAGCGAAGAGTACCAAGGTCTTTTATACTAAATGAGTTATGAAAGAAGAGTTTTAACACGCTGGATTTCCTGAAGATTATTGCCAACCAACATAATGTCATCAACATATATCAACGGAACGGTGAAAAAATGATTGTTTGTGCGAATAAATAAAGAGTGATCAACTGTATTTTGAACATAACCAAGTTGTATTACATTATGAGTTAGTTTTGAGTTCCATTGCCGACTCGCCTGCTTTGTTCCATATAAATATTTTCTAAGTTTACAAACTTGCGTTGGAGAAAGAGTAAGGCCTGCAGGAGGAGTCATGTAAATTTCGTCATCAAGATCGCCATGAAGAAAAACATTATTCACATCTAGTTGGTGAAGAATACATCCCTTAGCACTTTCTAAAGACAAAATAAATCGAATAGTAATAATTTTAACTACTGGAGAGAAAGTCTCAAAATACTCAATACCTTCGGTTTGAGTATATCCTTTGGCAACTAAACGAGCCTTGTACCTATCAATGGTGCCGTTTGGTTTATGATTGGCTTTGAAAACCCATTTACACCCAATAAAATGCTTTCCAGGAGGCAAATCCATAAAAGACCATGTTTCGTTAGACTCAAGAGCATCAAGTTCACGTTGCATAGCTTATTTCCAACAATTGTGTTGTATATCCTCTTTAAATGATTTAGGTTATTGGATAGAAGAAATATTATGACAAAAAGAAGAATATGTAGGAGAACAATTAAGATAAGAGAGATACTTTTGAATAGAATATTTAGTATTTTTTAGAATGATTGGTAACATCTTTTGAAGAGAGAAAGTAGTGTCATAATCCTTCAAGTATCTAGGTGGTTCTTTGAGACGAGTAGAAACTCAAATAGATGAAGGTTGTGGATCAGAAGGTTGGTGTTGCAAGACATCAATATCAATTAAATGTAATGGTGTAGAAGAATCAATAGCATGAAGATTGGATGGTAATACAGTTTTAGAAACTGCAGGAACAATATCACTAACAGATGTAGGCACAACAATATTATTATCAGAAATATAAGGAAGCAAATGCTTAAACATATCATGTGTGTCCAAATTGGTATCTATGTTGTCCTTATAAAAAGGAAAATGATTTTCATAAAAAATAACATCGCGTGTCACAAAAATATTTTTCTAATTCATATAAAAAAAGAGTAAAACCTTTTACCTCATCTTTGTAACCGAGAAAAAAACATATTTTTTTGGCTCTAGAACTAAGTTTTGTTCTTTAAACACTACTAGTAGTAGCGAAAGCTAAACAACCAACAAATTTTATATGAGATAAATCTGGTATGTCATTATAAACCATTTGATATAGGGATTTATCATGTAAAAGAGGAGTAAGAGTTCTATTAATTAAATGAAGAGAGTGATTGACAACATATGACCAAAAAACAAAGAGGTAAGTGAGACTGAAAAATCAGTACACGAGCGACATTCAAAATATGTTTATGTTTGCGTTCAACAATACTATTTTGTTGTGGAGTTTCCACACAACTAGTTTGACGAAACATCCCTTTTCTATTAAAGAAATCAGTCACGAGGAACTCAAGGCCATAGGTCATTATCACTTCTTAATACTTTCAAATGATAGTTAAATTGATTTTCACTCATATTGATGAAACTTTGTAAATGTGCGCGTGTTTCAGCTTTAGTTTTCATTAAACAAATCCATGTATATCGGGTAAAATTATCTACTCTTCAACAGAAACATGATTAAAAGGACCTCGTATATCAACATAAAGCAAATCAAAAAATTTAGTTGATTTAGTAGAACTAAAAGGAAAAGGTAGTCGCTTTTGTTTAGCAAAATGACATGTATCATAAGGATGAACGGAACCTATAGAAATATTTGAGTAATATGAAGAAAAATTTTCAACCTCCCAATAAGTCGAAGGCGTTACACCATTTGGATACTTCAAATAAACTAGAGTACATATAGGAAAATGCCAAAGTTTAGCATTATCAATATGTACACAAGATTTATTGATGTTGGCAGCATTATTTGGAAGGCACGAACTCTCATTGTCAAGTCTACTCGTCCCAATTTTTGTTTGTGACACCTGATGGATACTAGAAGTCCTCAATTGATAAAGGTTGTGTGATCTCTCTGATGTACCAATCACTCTCCATGGTTGAGTTTGAATAATGAAAGAAATAAAAGGTTGAAAAATGGTTAAACAATTGTGATTTGTGGTTAAATTAGAAACAAAAAACAATTTGACATGAAATGAAGATACATATAAAACACTAGTCAAAATGAGTAAGGGAGATATTTGAACTATACCAGACTGATTAACTCTTAATTGACTTTCGTTAGGTAAAGAGACTAGGATAGGCGAAATATTATGAATGGAGAAGAAAATATTTTTATCGTAGCATATATGATATGTGACCCCTGTGTCTAATACCCAGTGATTAGAAAAATTACTTGATTTGGCTGAATTGATTTGGGACGTACTCATATGATTCAAAGCAAGAGTTTGACGAGATGATTGTTGGATCAAAGCCATTAAACTGTTTTACTGTTCTTGAAAATTCTGAATGTTAAAATTGGGGAAATTAGCCTCGGAAGGAATAACATCTTTTTGAGCATTAACGGATGCAGTTGTATGAGCAGATGTTGTTGCTCCTGGCTTGAATTTGTAACCTCATGGGAAACCATATTTATGATAACATGTATCCACTATATGATTATTTCATCCACAATACGTACAAAAACAAAAATTATTTTCCTTTCCGCCTCGTCCATTATAATTGCTACCTCTGCCTCTACCATATCTTACATTGTTTCGTGGATCAATCACAATATTCATCAACACCTTGTTCATATCATTGTTATCAGTATCATGATAATTGTTCTTGGTTAACAGGGAAGGAACGATAACCATGGCAGGATTTTCATTGATGCTGAGATAGTATGGATTTGAGGGATTAGTAAGGTGATTTAGGGTTTGACTTGTCATGGTGAAAAAGTAATGAGCAAGATAAAGAAACAAATGAGATGGCCCAGAGCTCCTAAAAGCTCTGATACCATATTAGTTTTATATATCTCATATAGAGAAAGAAGAGAAAAGAGAGAGAAAAAATGATATATTTTATTAATCAATAATTGTTATTCACTTACATTATTGAATACTATATTTATATAACACATAAAAAGATAAAAGATAAAAAATAATAATAGAAACTGATAGAGCAGTCATAACTTATGGTTATAACTCAGAGCAGTTATAACTGATAAAACAGTTACAATTGCAAAAGTAATTACAACTATAAACCTAAAATATTATATGAGATCATATTTATCATCTTTATTTTTATCAACAATAAATAAATAAATAAATAAAACGGGACCTCTAAGGTGTCTAAAGAGTTATACAATATTCCCAAACCTATTTTCCTAACTTAAAAACTAAGCATAATACGCTAAGCAAAAATAAACATGAAGACCATGAAAATCTATGATTTCTAGCACCTCTCCCATTGCAACTCCATAACAGGTTATGCATCACAAAATGCATTGACCTTCACCCTCCAAAACTTGCGCACCCTTTCCAAACAAAACCAAAAATCTTAATTTTCTCCACAGCCAAAAAATACTCCTCAACACAGCTTGGTCTCCAAAACAACTTCCCAAAAGAAAATCTTTGGTTAGGAAGCACGTCCTCCCTCCATTGATATTCATCTAATAAGTTGAATTGAATTTTGATTCTTAATATAAAGACTAAAAAAATAACTAAACATAAATAAAGTAACTAAAAAAATAATTAAACATAAATAAGATGTTGTTTCTCAAAAGTGTAAAATAATTTTATATTATCATTTAATAATCATAAATTTTTATATAATATAAATTTATTAAATATTTATAATAATTATTTAAAAGTCATATCAGATATAATTTATGATGGAATGACGGTGTAAAATTGATTTGCACTATTCACTCATAACCAAAACTTAATTGAAAATGACTATATATATAACCTTAAAAGTTATTATCATCAATAAATAATTTTATCATAAATGACAATTTATAATTAGAATACAAAATAAAAAAGAAATTTTATACATATTCAGTTAAAAATATACTAATTAGTACATGAGTATAAGTATAGTAGCTGTATACCGACCGACATTTGCAAATGAAGTTTACATTATTATGAAAATATATAAATTATTGATGGTTTGACTTTTAGGTTTTAAGGTAATATAAAAGTTAATAAATTACTTAAATTATAGAAAGTTATATAATATTCTATGGTATTAATGATTAGTTTTGATGATGAAAATTGGTACCAGGTTTAGAAGAAGATAGAGAGAAGAAAAAAGAAGCATGAACAGTGTGTACGAGATACCAGCAATGTGACATGTCCGCGTGATTTTCGGTGGCGTGGCCGCCAAACGAAAGAAGAAGCAAAGAAGATGCAGAAGGCACACGAAAGCCCTTAGTTTTCAAAGTACACCTCCCCCACCCATGCTAACTACCACCACCACTGTCTATGCATTTCACTTCCCAGATTCTATTCATAATTTTCTATTGCTCCTTTGCTTCTCCATTTCTGTACTAAACATGTTCCTTTGTCCCCGTGAATGCAGTAAACTATGCAGTCACCATCAGTGTTACTTGCTCATAGTGTTTATATAATATTTTTATCTTGTGTTTTCTCGTCACATTAACTACTAGTACTTTTATACAATTTTTAATCTTTTTAATGTGGGGAATTTAAATATGAGTTTGAGTGTGATACTAATTAAAAATAAAATTGAATACCATATAAATAAAATAATATAAAACTAAAGTTTTGAATTAAAAATGGTATTAATTTCTTATATAATTTTGATCAATTCTCATTTTGTTGAATCTTCTCGATAAATTTTGTCTAAAAAGAGTTATGTATGACTTTATAATCTAGATTGAGACACTCAGTGTAGGCATCACATTCTCTAACACTATAGTATATTCTCTTATTGATTTAAAAAAATTGAAAATACAAAGTTATGACGCATATTCATCAAATGGAGTGTAAAGTCCATAGTATAATTACGTTATGAATTTCAACAAATTTAAGTGGTAAAATTTCACGGAAGAAGTTAAAATGTACTAAAAAAACCAAGGTTATGTGATAATGGTAAAATTGGACTTTGATTACTTAGTAAATTATTAAGAATGAAATTTAAGTATAATTTAATTATATAAAACTCACATTTATAAGATGAGGTTTATACTTATTTATATACTACTAAAATTTATCTCTAATTGATGTGTGATCTTAGTAATTAAGAGACTACACAAGTTTAACAGTAATGTTGATGGTGTTATTGTTAGTATCTTTAAAATTGATATTACCTCACTACATGGTTGCAGAACCTCCACTTTTCTTGTTTATATGTATAACTTCTATTCCCATCTTCGTCCTTTTCTATTCCCTTTTTCTTGCAATATTTATTTGGTGAAACTGCCACTCATAGAAAGGTTTGGTTGAAGACGAAGTTGTAGCAGTAGCAGATAATGATGTCACACTTTTACTGTATTCATTATTTTTAATGTCCAAAATGAGGAGAATAGAGAAAGAAACACCACCTAAAAACACTCAACTTGTAAAACAAAAAATAATTTTCTTATTCAATAAATTCCAAATTTCAAAAAAAAATTTTAGAGATTTCACATTAACTAGATATAAGGACGTTTAGTAGTATATAAATGGGTACAAACCTCACCTTAAAGTCTACTTCGTAGTATAAATATACAAACATAAATTTGAGTTGAAATTTTGAAAGTTAAGTTGAAGTCTACTTCGTAGTATAAATATACAAACATAAATTTGAGTTGAAATTTTGAAAGTTAAGTTGAGAAAAGTAATTTATAAATGTTGAACTCAAGTTCATGTAGTGAAATGGAAAAGGAAGTCATAAGAATTTTAATCATTTATAGAAATTCATAATTTTAGAGATTTCACATTAACTAGAGATAAGGACGTTTAGTAGTATATAAATGGATACAAACCTCACCTTAAAGTCTACTTCGTAGTATAAATATACAAACATAAATTTGAGTTGAAATTTTGAAAGTTAAGTTGAGAAAAGTAATTTATAAATGTTGAACTCAAGTTCATGTAGTGAAATGGAAAAGGAAGTCATAAGAATTTTAATCATTTATAGAAATTCATAATTTTAGAGATTTCACATTAACTAGAGATAAGGACGTTTAGTAGTATATAAATGGATACAAACCTCACCTTAAAGTCTACTTCGTAGTATAAATATACAAACATAAATTTGAGTTGAAATTTTGAAAGTTAAGTTGAGAAAAGTAATTTATAAATGTTGAACTCAAGTTCATGTAGTGAAATGGAAAAGAAAGTCATAAGAATTTTAATCATTTATAGAAATTCATAATTTTGTTAATTTTGAAAAAAAAAATCTAACTTCTTGCGTTTTGTGTGTATTTTCATCAAAAGTTTTTTTTTATTACAAATATTAATATTTGTTGTGGTTTGTCAAAATATCAGAAGTATTAAATTTTTGCTACATAAAGAAAGTCCATGTTGTGGATTGTATTTTAAGGTCTCTGATGTAACATTCTTTCATTTGGTTTGTGTTTTGAGAGACGTGAAATAACATTCTTTTACAAGAGTTGATGATTCTATTTCATGCTTTTTAACCTTTGTTTTTTTTCCTCTTTTATTTACATACTTACCCTCTGAAACTGTAAATCCACACTAATCTTTTATTTATATCAGCTTGAAATGAATAATAAAAAATATATGTAGCTTGCAAATAGATTAATTATTTTATTAAATGAAAATAGTTGTTTTATAACCTTTAAACATGTAAGAAAGAACAAATACATTTTCTATCTCTTAATTTATAGTAAGATTAATATTAACTTATTTTCTCCATTTTAATATAATATTTTTTCATCTTTTAATGTATAATTATTATAATAGCGCACACATATATAATTAAAATAAAGTAAATAACATTATTAAACAAAATTAGGACACATATGTAACGGCACTTTTTTTTATAAAAAGCAGAAAGAGTGTGCCCACACTATCACTTTCTTCTTCATTCTTCCAAACCACTTTTTCTCTCTACCAACTTCTCTCATCTCTCTTCTCTCTTAATTTCTCATTTCATACCTCATCTATTTTAGAATTTGATCATACCACGCTGTAGCAGAGGAGTTAAGGAACATTTCTACCCGATCAGATTTTCAAACAGAGTAAGTTCATTTTTACTCTAAATATCCTGTGTTCTCTGTTTTTCCTTAGAATTTAGTCATCAATTTTGGTGGGGTCAGTTGAGAAGTTTAATCCTCTCAACTTATTCTATTATATACTGAATTTTTATTCTGTTTGGATAATTTGCATTAGGCCCGTAAATCTTGAAGCTTATCCAAACGGTGGGAATAAAATTCTAAAAGTTGCTTGGAAAGCAAGCAATTGAGGTAAGGGAAGCTAAATTTATATTTTAATAGAACCCTAGGCTAGAAGATCTGGATGTGGAAGGGACGTGGTCCCAATATTAAATTTCTCTTGCAGGGATGTTGTGTGTTTATATATATTGGATTGTTTGTTTATATATTATTTAAATTTGTGGAAATATTCGGTTTTGATGATTTAGTATTAAAGTGTTATTTTTTTTTATGTCAAATAAAATTTTGAATGTTGTGGATCGTATTTGGAATGATATTGTATGATGGAATGGTGTGGAATTGAATTCATACATTTGGGATAGTGTATGGGCTGATGTTTGATGTGTATTAAGTATTGATGCCTATGTGGTAACAGAGATCTCCAAGCTTCACTGATGATCTAAGTCACATAGACTAAGATATCAGGTGGTGAGAAGCTGATGGAGGAGTTCATGCACACCGTGACATATGAGATGCACGGCTTGGATTGTATTGAACTTACCCTGATCCTTTCTATTGGATTCGCTGGTAATCTTTGGATCAGGTGTTAGTCTCTGGTAGGACTTACTTAATACGGGTCTTCCGGAAGACGTTGTTTGTTGAATATCTTGAATGTGGAGATCCATGTGAGATCTATGTGATTGTTTTAATGTTGGGATTTGAAGAAGAAAGTTGAATAATTTGAGAAATTGATCATGTAACTTGGTTTTCTCTTTTGATTTAATTGCGTATATTATAAAATTCTATTTTCACTAGCTTACCCTTGCTTTTCTTGCTGTATTTGAACTGCGATGACTGTACTACGTACACGAGGATGACCTTACAGGTGTCTGAGGATCAAAAGAGTTTTAAGGCGTTGATTAAGAAACTTATATTGTAAATATTTGTATTTCTATATGTCCTAATCACGTATTAGGAATATTTTGAAAAACTGTAAGCTTGTATAGAAATATGTAGAACCGGTATTGTAATAGTTATATGTAAATTATGGGTTGTTACATTTAATGGTATCAGAGCGGTTCATCCTTAGGATAACCTGAGGGTAGTGGGTTTATTATGTTTCTCTTGCGTGTAGATTTTTGGTTACGTCTAGCCTCAAGACTTAGTTAAAAGTTTCTAATAAGATGTTTGACAAAGTTTTTTTTTTTCTTGAAATCTTTTTTGTGTTTGAGTCAAGTTAATTGTTATGAATAAAGATGAAAGTATTAAGAATGAAAAGAATCTTGATAGAGTGGTGAGGGTGCACACTCATGACTAGATCAAGATTATTTTCTATCTTAATTCTAAATAGCTAGAGTACATTTTAGAGATAAGTTTTGATTGGTTTTTACCTGTTTCGTATGATTATTTCTTTGAAGTTAATTTGTCTTAAAGATGTAGTTGGAAATTTTAGTAATTTCTAACCCAATTCTTTATGTGCTTAGTAGATGGCACGTAGACCACCTACTCCTCCTCCACCAGTAGATATGCCCAACTTAGCTCGGGCAATAGAGATGATGGCAACAGCCTTGCAACAACAAAGTGCTACTATGGCACAACAGCATCAGGCCGCCCTTCATCAATTAGAAACAGCTAGATTAGCAGCAGAAGCATCTCAGCTTCATCAACAACCCCATACTTTTAGTCTGGAGGATTTTATGAGACACTATCTACCCAAATTTAATGGCAAGGTAAATCCAGATGGAGCAGACCAGTGGGTGAGAGACATAGAAAGAATCTTTGAAGCTACTCAATGCCCTGAAGAGAGAAAGTTATCTTATGCCATCTATATGCTTATTGAAGAAGCTGAGTTTTGGTGGATAGGCATGAAGCAAATGATGGAAGACAAAGGTGAAGATGCTACTTGGGAGAACTTCAAAGTAAGATTCCTAGAGGAGTATTTTCCTGATAGTGTCAGGTATGCAAAAGAAATTGAACTCATGCAGTTGGAACAAGGAAATCTTTCGGTCACTGAATATGCTACTAGGTTCAAACACCTAGCTAGATTCTACACCCAGACCATGACTGAGGCTTGGAGATGTAGAAAATTTAAGTTTGGGTTGAAGCAAGAGCTTAAAGAAGTGGTGATTCCTATGTCCATTAGAGATTTCCCTGCTCTAGTGGAGAAAGCAAAACTAGTGGAGAGTTTGAAGAATAGTAGCAGACTTGCTAAGCCTCAAGTGGGAGGACCTTCTAAAAGCATGCCTAAATATGAAGATAGAAAGAAACCTTATTTCAAACCTCAATCTTATAGCAGTGGAAGACCCAGTTCTCAATCACCACCTAGTTTCAAATGTTTTAGATGCGGTGGGCCACATGTTGTTAGATTTTGCCCTCATCCAGTGTCAAATGTGACATGTGATAGATGTCACAGGTATGGTCATGCAACAAAAGACTGTCGTGTCCAAGTGGGAGCTCCAAATTCTGGCGGAGTGCAGCAAGTACAACAAAATACTAATCAAAAACCCAAAGCTGCTGGCAGAGTTTTTGCTATAAGTGGAGCTGAAGCTTCACAGTCTGATAACCTTGTTAGAGGTATTTGTTCTATCCTTGGAACACAGTTATCTTTATTGTTTGATTCTGGGGCAACCCATTCTTTTATATCTTTTGATTGTGCTAAGAAACTTAAGTTGCCAGTCCGAGAATTAGAATTTGAGTTGGTGGTATCTACACCAACAGAAGGTATTATAGTAACTTCTTCCACGTGTGCTGAGTGTCCAGTAATTATAGATGGGCAGAGATACAAAATCAACATGATTTGTATACCTCTAAAAGATTTGGAGGTTATATTGGGAATGGATTGGTTGTCTGCTAATCATATCCTTATAGATTGTGGTCGGAAGAAGTTAATTTTCCCTAAATTAGAAGGAATGTAGATTATCTCAGCTCATAAGTTTGAGAGAGAGATACAAGAAGGTGCAGAATGTTTTATGCTCTTGGCTTGTTCTATAGTTACTGATAAAGTACAAAAAGATATGTCTGTAGTTCAGGAGTTTATGGATGTATTTCCTTATGAGATTCCTAGACTTCCACCTAAAAGAGAGATAGAGTTTGCAATAGACTTGATTCCCGGAGCAGGCCCTGTGTCAATTTCTCCATATCGGATGGCACCAGCGGAGTTAGCTGAATTGAAGAAACAACTAGAAGACTTATTGGAAAAGCAATTCATTTGACCTAGTGTTTCTCCATGGGGAGCTCCAGTGCTTTTAGTGAAGAAGAAAGATGGTTCGTCACGTCTATGCATAGATTACAGACAATTAAACAAGTTGACAATAAAGAATAAATATCCTCTTCCTAGAATTGATGACTTAATGGATCAGTTGCATGGGGCAGTTGTCTTTTCTAAGATAGATCTGCGCTCAGGTTATCACCAAATTTCAGTGAAAGTGGAAGATGTTCAGAAGACTGCTTTTAGATCAAGGTATGGTCACTATGAATTTCTGGTTATGCCATTTGGGGTGACTAATGCTCCAGCTATTTTCATGGATTATATGAATCGGATATTCAGACCTTTTCTTGATAAGTTTGTGGTAGTGTTCATAGATGATATCTTGATCTATTCTCGTACAAGGGAAGAACATGCAGAACATCTTAGAACCGTCCTTAACATTTTGAGAGAAAAACAGTTATATGCTAAACTTTCAAAATGTGACTTCTGGATGTCAGAAATACAATTTTTAGGACATGTCATCTCTGCACAGGGAATATCAGTAGATCCTTCTAAAGTGGAGGTTGTACTTCAGTGGGAACGTCCTAAAACAGTTACTGAAATTAGAAGCTTTGTCGGGTTAGCAGGATATTACAGAAGATTTATAGAAGGTTTTTCTAAAATAGTGGCCCCTTTGACCCAATTGACTAGAAAAGATCATCCTTTTGCATGGACTGAACAATGTGAGAGAAGTTTTGAAGAGTTGAAAAGAAGGTTGACTAATGCTCCTGTATTGACAATCCCTGATACCAATCAGTCTTTTGAAGTTTTATGTGATGCTTCCTATCAGGGATTGGGTTGTGTTCTGATGC
Organism: Phaseolus vulgaris; assembly: GCF_051622355.1. NCBI lineage: Eukaryota > Viridiplantae > Streptophyta > Magnoliopsida > Fabales > Fabaceae > Phaseolus > Phaseolus vulgaris. The sequence continues at coordinate 12,115,675 of NC_143508.1, forward strand.
AGAATAAGAAAGTTGTTGCCTACGCTTCTCGTCAATTAAAGGTGCATGAAAGAAATTATCCAACTCATGATCTAGAACTGGCATCAGTTGTCTTTGCTTTAAAAATATGGAGACATTTTCTTTACGGAGTTAGTTTTAATGTGTTTAGTGATCATAAAAGCTTGAAGTATTTGTTTGATCAGAAGGAGTTAAATATGAGGCAAAGGAGATGGATTGAATTTTTAAAAGACTATGATTTCCAGCTAATATATCATCCTGGGGAGGCAAATGTTGTTGCAGATGCGTTGAGTCGTAAAAAGATACAAATGTCTTCGCTTATGATTAGAGAGTTAGCATTGATTGAAGATTTCAGGGGTATGAATTTGGAGGTTTCCATGTCTTCAAATTGCATTAGTTGTAATACCCTTGTTATAACTAATGAATTTCTGGAGAAGGTGAAGGAGAAGCAGTTGGAAGATTCAAAATTGAAGAACTTCATGGGCTTATTAAATATTGACAAAGCTAAAGACTTCTCTTTAGGAGTGGATGGTATTTTGAGATTCAAAAATAGAATATGCATACCAGAGGATAATGAACTAAAGCAAACAGTGTTATCTGAAGGTCATAAAAGCAAACTCAGTTTACATCCAGGAATGACCAAGATGTATCAAGATCTCAAGAAGTCTTATTGGTGGCATGGCCTGAAGAATGATGTAGCTAAGTTTGTAGCTGCTTGTTTGACTTGTCAGAAATCAAAGATTGAACATCAACGACCTGGAGGCATGTTAACTTCGTTAGACATTCCAGTGTGGAAGTGGGATAGTATCTCAATGGATTTTGTTACCCACTTACCACGTACTTTGAGGAAGCATGACTCTGTTTGGGTCATAGTGGACAGGTTGACAAAGACGACACACTTCCTACCTATAGACTTGAGAATCTCTATGCGGAAGTTGGCTCAGATTTACATAGATGAAATAGTCATATTGCATGGTGTACCCTCCAGCATAGTTTCAGATAGAGATCCCAGATTCACCTCCAGATTCTGGCAAACGCTTCAAGAAGCTTTGGGGACTAAACTCAGACTTAGTTCAGCATATCATCCTCAGACTGATGGACAATCAGAGAGAACTATCCAGTCGTTAGAGGATTTGCTTAGGACTTGTGTGTTAGATCATTTGGGCAGTTGGGATGAAATTCTACCTTTGGTAGAGTTCACTTACAATAACAGTTACCAAGCTAGCATAGGAATGGCTCCTTTCGAGGCATTGTATGGAAGAAAGTGCAGGACACCTCTGTGCTGGTTTCAGGATGGTGAAAGTGTGTTAATTGGACCAGAATTAATACAACAAACCAATGAGAAAGTCAAAATGATTCAAGAAAGATTGAAAACATCTCTCAGCAGGCAAAAATCTAATGCAGATCAAAGAAGAAGACCTTTAGAATTCTCTGCAGGTGAACATGTCTTTTTAAGAGTTACACCATTCAATGGTGTAGGAAGAGCACTAAAATCCAAGAAATTGACTCCTAAGTTCATAGGACCTTATCAAATTCTCAGGAGAATAGGCCCTGTGGCTTATGAAATTGCTTTGCCTCCTTCTTTAGCTAACATTCACAATATTTTCCATGTATCCCAACTAAGAAAGTATGTACCTGATCCTAGCCACATTCTAGAGTCTGATTCCATCCAGGTCAAAGAAAATTTGTCGTTTCAAGTGAAGCCAATCAGAATTTTAGATTCACAAGTGAAACAACTTCGTGGAAGAAGTATTCCCATGGTGAAAGTATTGTGGGATCTCACCTCTGGAGATTCCACTTGGGAAATTGAAGAGGTGATACGAGCATCATACCCTAATCTCTTTCTTGGTAAGTTCATTTTCGAGGACGAAAATTTTTGTAGTTAGAGATAATGTAACGACACTTTTTTTTATAAAAAGCAGAAAGAGTGTGCCCACACTATCACTTTCTTCTTCATTCTTCCAAACCACTTTCTCTCTCTACCAACTTCTCTCTTCTCCCTTCTCTCTTAATTTCTCACTTCATACCTCATCTATTTTAGAATTTGATCATACCACGCTGTAGCAGAGGAGTTAAGGAACATTTCTACCCGATCAGATTTTCAAACAGAGTAAGTTCATTTTTACTCTAAATATTCTGTGTTCTCTGTTTTTCCTTAGGATTTAGTCATCAATTTTGGTGGGGTCAGTTGAGAAGTTTAATCCTCTCAACTTATTCTATTATATACTGAATTTTTGTTCTGTTTGGATAATTTGCATTAGGCCCGTAAATCTTGAAGCTTATCTAAACGGTGGGGAATAAAATTCTAAAAGTTGCTTGGAAAGCAAGCAATTGAGGTAAGGGAAGCTAAATTTATATTTTAATAGAACCCTAGGCTAGAAGATCTGGATGTGGAAGGGACGTGGTCCCAATATTAAATTTCTCTTGCAGGGATGTCGTGTGTTTATATATATTGGATTGTTTGTTTATATATTATTTAAATTTGTGGAAATATTCGGTTTTGATGATTTAGTATTAAAGTGTTATTTTTTTTATGTCAAATAAAATTTTGAATGTTGTGGATCGTATTTGGAATGATATTGTATGATGGAATGGTGTGGAATTGAATTCATACATTTGGGATAATGTATGGGCTGATGTTTGATGTGTATTAAGTATTGATGCCTATGTGGTAACAGAGATCTCCAAGCTTCACTGATGATCTAAGTCACATAGACTAAGATATCAGGTGGTGAAAAGCTGATGGAGGAGTTCATGCACACCGTGACATATGAGATGCACGACTTGGGTTGTATTGAACTTACCCTGATCCTTTCTGTTGGATTCGCTGGTAATCTTTGGATCAGGTGTTAGTCTCTGGTAGGACTTACTTAATACGGGTCTTCCGGAAGACGTTGTTTGTTGAATATCTTGAATGTGGAGATCCATGTGAGATCTATGTGATTGTTTTAATGTTGGGATTTGAAGAAGAAAGTTGAATAATTTGAGAAATTGATCATGTAACTTGGTTTTCTCTTTTGATTTAATTGCGTATATTATAAAATTCTATTTTCACTAGCTTACCCTTGCTTTTCTTGCTGTATTTGAACTGCGATGACTGTACTACGTACACGAGGATGACCTTACAGGTGTCTGAGGATCAGAAGAGTTTTAAGGCGTTGATTGAGAAACTTATATTGTAAATATTTGTATTTCTATATGTCCTAATCACGTATTAGGAATATTTTGAAAAACTGTAAGCTTGTATAGAAATATGTAGAACCGGTATTGTAATAGTTATATGTAAATTATGGGTTGTTAGAATATACGTATATATGTACACATATATAATTAAAATAAAATAAAGACTTAAACAAAAACTAAAAATATATTCAAACAAACTAAAAGTCAAGTAAATTTTTTCAAAGGACCAAAATTAAAACACTACCATTCCCGCCATCGAGTTCTTGAAAATCAAAGAACCATTCCCGAATGGGACACATATGATAGGTACAACCTGAATCCAATATCCACTCATCTGGATGCAATGATGCTGAAAGCGAGACAATCAACACATCACTTTTGCTTTCTGCAACATTTGCATCTTGCAGAGCCTTCCCTTCTTGATCCGAATTTGCCATTACAGACTCACAATATAATATTCAATATTACAAATAATTTCAAACAACCCAAGGCGAACCTTCGGCTCTTGATACCACTTGTTGGGAAAAACGGGTAATTTTCCCACTAAAACAAAACCCTAACAGAGCTACCCGACAAATAATATTGAATAAATAAAGCGGAATAATAAAAGAGATAAAGAGGAAAAACACACCCGAAAATTGTTAACGGAGTTCGGCCTGTTTAGCCTAATCTCCGAGCACAGCAAAAACAACTCCCTTTTATTATTATGAGAGAAGATATTACAAATTGGGATATATAACAGTGAAGGAGAAGAGTTTAATTTATAACCCTCAAACCTCCTTCCCAAACAATGAACCCACCGATGTGGGACTTGGGATTAAGCCAAAATCAACAGTTTCATGAATAAAAACGTATCTAAACATTTATGTAAAAGTAATATAGAATCTCTATAAGATTTTTACTTAATCCTTACTTTAATATTACACATTCATTTACTTGGCTATCTAACTTTTTTTTCCAAAACCTCTTTATTATTAGAGCATACTTATTCTATGATATTTTAATTTAACGTTTTTTGGATTCCATTGAGTGACATCACTTTAAGACTTTTACATTTTTTACTCAAATTGAAGAATCTAATTGTTAAGACTTACACTCTCATATTAATATTTTATTTGCTTGTTGACATAAGCATATATTTCTAAGATAAAAAGCAATTTTATATTCTTACGACTTATGTTGTTTAAGATTATAAATTTTTTTTTTTATATCATATCAACATACTCAAATAGAAAGATGTTATAAAACTCAAGTCTTACTTTTATATATGTAATAAACTCTAACTATCACATTATACTTGCATTTAAAAAAATCTCAATCATTGAACTTTAAAGTTAAGTTAGATTTTCATTTTCTTAAGGTCTATAGAAAAGAGTGTGAATTGTCCCAATGACGAAATCAATACCCAGGGTACCAGAATAACACATTAGTATTTGTACAATACATCAATATAATACACACTATATAGGGAGATTGAATAATGCATGTATAAAATAATGGATTTATAGTGATTAAATTTGAATGAGTGAATTTTACATTAGATTACAATTGAAAAAAAATATTATTGAAATATAAACTTTATATAAAAAAAGATAAAATAATTTTAAAATTATATTATATCATGATTTAAATTGTGTCTTTTGATTATTAATTTGATGTAAAGTAATATTTTTCCAATTTGAATTAAGGGTTTGTGTGAATATTTTTAGTTGAATTTTTTAATGGCCGGCAACTAACAACCTAAGCATAAACTGGGAATAATTAGGAGTATTATCCATCAAGTTCTAATCACGAATCTTTTGGGACGGCGAAAAAGGTGCTTAATTAGTTTTGGATTGGACCACATACTCTTTTCACTACCTCTTTCTATTCTATAACACCAATTTTCGTACCACAATCTAATTCTATATTTTGAAAGTGTCAAGTTCCACCCATCAACTACTCAACTAATATATTTTGTAACCGTCATTAAATATATATGATAAGATTGATCAACTAAAACAAAACAAAGATAATATATTTAGATGTTAACAAAAAAAACTATTTATTATAATTGATATCACATTATACTTTTTAGATGGTGTTTGAAAATATAATATCCAAATAGTATTTGTCACTTACGAGAAAATGTAGTTAAATATACATAAAAAAAATACATTGTATTCATAATTCTGTATAACAGTTTTACTTTCACATGCATTTTTACTATTAATGCAGTATTATTTGTTCTTGCTAAAGATGGTAAAATGAGTATCAGTTGGTAAAAACGGATAGGATAGGATAATTAATTCGTTTTTCTTCTACAATTTTTTTTCCATATTATATATATATATATTAAAATTATAATTGTAATTTTTTTCTAATATAATCTAATAGTTAATTTAATTATATTTTAAAAGATAATATTTATATTATTTTTTATTATACACAATTTATTAATAACACCAAGATATAAGATAAAAATTCATATATATATATATATATATATATATATCATGTACATATATATTTTTCTTATTAGACAGAAGTTATATTCATTAAAAAAAATTATTAAATAGAAATTATCTTTAAAAATTGAAAAATATTAGTTATTGTATTGACTAAATTAAATATTATTTTAGAGACTAAAAAAATTATTGATATTTAAATTAGTTTATATTATTGATAAATAGTTTTTAAATTGGTATCTAATTAGTTAAAAATTTTATTGATAAATAGTTTTTAAGTAGTGATTTACAATTTTTTTTTATTGTTAATACATTGATATTATAGTAGGAAATACATTGATTAAAAGGTTGACGTGGATGGTGAGTGAGAGATAAAAAGTGGCTATAATTGTTCCTTGTAAGATGATCTAGGCTTTTATATTTTTATTCCAATAGAGAATGAATTTGAAAAGTTTGCTACTTCCATTTATTTAAATTAATATTTTTATTTTTATAATGTACACTAATGAGAAATTCATTTTTACATTAAGGTGTTATATCGTTTGAAATCATTATAAAATAAAAATCGTTTGTAAAATTAAAAATTCTTGAAAAGATATTACATCGATTACACAAGTAATTGGTGTAAAATATGAACTCAAACATATATCATATCGGTTGTATATGTTATGTAGATTCATGTCCTCGCTTTTGTTCTTAAACTCTTCTGCATTGTTTCTTCTTCTTTTCTTTATCTTGTATTTCATCTCCACCACTTCAAGTCCACATATCGCGTAGTTTTACATTTCATCTCCATTGCTACAAGTTACACTCTTTGCTTCATCTTCGCTACTACAACACTACAAGCCTTAGTTGTTGTAATACAACAAGTCATATCGTCACCTTCGTAGTTCTTTGCGAGCTTTTCTTCTTTATTGCCTCGTATATAATGTTCACGTCTATCAAATTGTTTCCACAATTTCATTGTAGACCCTCTTCCTCTAGACTACATTTTTTTCACCGTAGTTGTTCATCTTGTCATTGTGAAGCAAACCACCCAAATTCTTGGTTAGTAATTTCTTTTGCATAAATTTTCATATTCTTTAGTGTGCAGATATATTACATAAGTTATAATTTATAACCAATGTAATAAGTCCTTTTCAACATTTTCTATTTTGCTTTTATCAAGAGTTGCAACATTGGTTAATATTCATAACCATTGTAATATGTGCATATATTATATCAGTTTTTAACCGATGTAGAACATATTCCTTTTTTTTATATTGGTGGAAACTACATCAATTTTATAACCGATGTAAAATATAAAAATAACTAATGTTAAGAGTTTTTTTTTTTCTAGTACATGTGTAATAGATAAAAATGAAGAAGTGAAAAAAAAGATATTGTGTACAATAATATAATATTAAAGCAAAATAATACATATATATCATGTCGCCTTTATAATTTCATCAATATATTTCATATTATTTTATATATAAATATTTAAATTAGTTTTGCAGTGACTAGTAAAATATAAATAAGATTTATCATGATTAATAAAATAATACAAGATTATTTCATCTTGAGTAATATTTATCCATTTGAATCCCCAAAGTCAAACATCCAACTACAATGCCATCAAATCTTTAATTTTTTAATGATCTTATTATTCTTTCAAAATTTTAGACTATTTATATCATAGTTATGTTTCAATTCAAGAAGAATAACAAATATTAAAAATTAAGAAATATAGGTATATTAGTTATGTGGATAAAAAGATTAAATAAGATGGGTTTGAAACAACTCACCAAGTAATAATAATTAACTAATAAATAAAATAGGGGGGAAACCTCATTAAAAAAAATATAATTATAAAATAAACAAATAAATATAAATAAGGTAAGATTATGGCACTCATTAAACAAAAAAAAGATGGATATAAAATTAACAAATAAATAAAATGATAATTGAGTGATCTTACTAATCAATGATACTTGTAAAACTGATAAATAATAAAAGAAATGGAGTTAGAAATACCTTATTGGCAAAAAAACAATTATAAAATTGACAAATAAAGAAATAAGATGTGGTTAAAGATATCTCACTGACCAAAAATAATTATAATAGCACTACACATATCTCATTTCCTCACCTTTGTAATGGTAGTTAAAGCACTAGAATTTTACTAATTTACTAATAGTGTTTCTCTTAATTTTCTATAGTATATTTACCTTTATTTTTTTTTCTCTCACTCTTGTATATTGTGTTTGGATTGAGGTAGAATTTGTGGGGGACAAGAGGAAGTGGATTAGCGAGGATGTGAGAATGTGTAAGGTTGTTTGGATTGAGGGGTGATATAATGAATTTATGAGAATGATTTATTGAAATTTGTGAGTGATGTGATAGTTAAGAGATAATTTAAAAATTATTTTAGAAGTGTAAAATACAAGTTTACAAATTTATCCTTGTTATTAAAACTCATTTTAATAATGGATTATAGTAATTTTTTGTGTGTAGGTTTGAGTTAATTATTATTTTTAATATATAATATTCATAATTACTGTTATTTTTTAATAAAAAAGAATTTTTTGTTAAATTTATTAAATATATTAAAATTTATGAAAATAATATTTATTATTATATACATTTATTATTTTATATAACTATATATTTTGTTGATATTATAATTTTATTTTTTTATTTTTATTATTTATAGTTATAGGTTGTTATTAATAGTATAGTTAAATGTTATTGAAATTATTAAATAAATTTATCTAATATTTAAATTCTTATATTGTATAATAAATATTTTGAATAATTTATATATTTTTAAAAAATGTACAATTTAAAATAGTAGCACGATAAAATTCACAATTTTCATAAATATTACGAAATATTGACTAACAACATTAAAAAATTTATATTTTATTTTTATGTATAATTTTTTTATTTCAATTTGTATCCAATAAAATAAAGAAAATAAAATAACAATTTCTCCTTATCATTAATAAACATTGGATGAACATGAAATAGTTGGTTAAAAATGGTATTTCTTATTTATTTACATTGTTATAATTTAAATTATTATATCATTAACATTATTGTATATATTTGTTAAGAAATCATTATTATATATTTATTAATTATGTATTTTCTCGTGTACAGAAAAAGAAGGCATGATAAAATTTTGTTAAACTGAATTGTCCTCTTTATCTTTATGAATTCGATTTCATAGCATACAACAAATAAAAGTTATTAAAACATATCAAAAGAATTTGATGGTAAGAAAACAAAAATAGTTTGAGCAAGCCGAAATCTGATTCATAAATTCATTTCACTTCGAAAATTAAAATGTGGTTTTCTAGTAAAAATGGGCTTGGCCCAACACGTTCATAAAAAATGAAAGGCGTTTTCTTCCTGCACTTTCACAGTTTCTTCCTGCACCTCCATCATTCTTTTAACTCCAAAAGTACCCTTCAGAATAAATGCTGGGTTTGTTTTTTTCATTTGAAAATTTTATAATATGTAGATTTGTATTTTGAATTGTAGAGTTCATAAAGTATTTTTCATTGGTATAATAGACTTCCATCTAGTCTGTTCTTAGAATTCTTTATGAATAGGTATAGTCTACCTATGTATCGTTTTTGTTAACATGTGAGTTTTGGTCTTGTCCCCCCATATTTTTGTATTTTTTTTTTCTTAATAATACTTTTTTCATGTGATGACAGATGATTGTTGTTACTTTAGGTGTCAGCCTAGCTGAGATGTCAAGTTGCATAGTGATGCTTAACATGAAAACTTTTATAAAAAAAAATTATATAATTCAAAAAAGATAAATTATTTTTTTTACAAAAAGTATGGAGGAAAAAAAAGATATGAATGAAGGTGGAGAAAGAAAATAACAACAGAAAGTTAACTGGAGTCTATCCAATCTTCACGGGTAGCCCAAAGCCCAAATCAATATATTATAACAAAAAAGTAAGAGAAAAGAAAAGAAAAAAGAAAGCTTCGTGGAAATTGCTTCATATTCATTAAGGAAAGTATGATCAATATCTTTGTGGGTGTGTGAACAATGAATAATACTGATTATTTTTTATTTATTTTTTTAAGAACCATGTTGCAAAAAAACATAAATATATTTTAATTTTCAACATTTTCTCCTTTTAAAAGATTTTCAGTTCCCTCTTGTATGATCTAACGCTATTTATAGACTCAAATTGTTTGAGAGTAAAAAAGTGTTTTTTAACTGAAGAAGAACTTCATACAATATCAGCATTGGGTGAAATTTGATATAGGAAATTAGATGAATATAGAAGTAAAAGAACATTTGAGATGAAAAAATTGGTGAAAATAGCCTTTGTAAAATATAGGGTTTTTATAGTTGGTATCAGTTTTTTTTTATGCAAAAGGCCTTAAATGGACAAATAAAGGGATGTTTCTTCCTATATAATTTCATACCTTTGGTATCCATTCTCTTTTAAAATACCAAAAATACCTTTTTATTTTAAAATGAATGAACTAGAAAACTCTAGATTATAGGAAATATATTTCGGATTTATAATGTAGAATGAGTTAAACAATACATTCGAAATTATAAAATCAAAAGGTAATTCTTGGATCATAGAATCTGGAAGATATTATTCAAGAATATCTTTTGGATTTTATAATCCAAAATTATTTTTTTAAAGAAATACACATCTGAAAGGTATTTTCAATACAATTCAGGAGGTGTGTAAATAGGAAAAAATACATTTTTAGATTATAGAATCATGTATTTTCTTAAGAATAAAATGATTTTTTGTCTGACCTATGAGAGTGCTAGAAGAATTATGGAGATGTAGGAAGAAACAGTCCAAATAAAGCTTGATGAGAGAAAAAGAAAATAAATAAAAATTGGTCTGGTCCAAAATTGTAACAAGCAAAACAACTCCAGTTTTTGTTTTATTAAAAACAATTTAGTTAAATTAGAAAAAAAAAGGTTTACATCCTTTTTAATAATTATAAAAAAATTATTTATTTATTAAATAAACCGATATAAAAATCTAAAATAAAATGCACAAATTCTAGTAAAAGTAATATTTTGAATTAATATAAGTATAGAGAAAGAAAATAGAAAAAAATCAAATAATATTAACTTATTATTTATTTTATATATGTAAATTAGTAATAAAAATATAAATTGGATTTCTATAGGAACTTAAATAATTTATTTAAAAAATTTACCTATGTTGTATTTTGTGTGTTTAGAAAGAAAAAAAGAGGAGTTAAATGTAAAAATTTTAAAAGAGACATTTTTTACTACTTCCTTAACCTTGAATTTGGACAAGTAATTTTACCAATAAAATTAAAATATATGACATTTGAATTATTTTTAATAGATTTTTTTTTTAATTTCCCAAACACCTCATTTTGATAAAAATAATTCTCATGTATTCCAGTTTCCTTATTTAGATAAAATAATTGACTTTGTAACCTATTTTTCTTAAAACTTAAAACTTTAATATTAAACTTTGCAAAAATACATATTAGTGAAGTCTTAAATATTTCAGAAAAAAACATTAATATAGATATATTTAAATAATTTAATTTTTAATGTTATCTAATAGTTAATAATTTAAAAAAATTCAAAATTGAATCAAATTTAATAGTTACAAAATATTTTTAATATATTTAATAATTAAAAATATAATTATTTGTGTCTAAAAATATATTTAATTTAATATTTGTGTGTGTGTATTTTCTTTTTTTGCAGAGGAATTTTTTTGCAGCAGAGATTGTGTGTGCTTTTGAATAAAAAGAGATAATGAGCACAATGAATAAGAAAGGTATCACCACTGTGATTGTCACTACTTGTGCTTCTAGCTTTCTGCTCTATTTTTCTGACACATGAAAGCATCAAGAATAATAATATAAATTAATTTGAATATTGTATTGTTATTATTAATATATCAACCAATAATTTTTCACTTGATTGCAGCTACTGTAATATTATAATAAACATAAGTATGAATGGAATATAAATCAATGATAAATGATCTTAATGTAATTTTTAAAGTAATGTATCTTAAACAGTTCCTTTTGGAATTAAGAATCAAAGCTTGATTTTGGTGATGCAGGTGGAAGTAGCATGGACAGCAGTTATGTTCAAAGAGATGACACAAGAGATATAAATCTTAGCCTTCAGACTGATAATCTTCACCATACTCACTTTCCCAGAAAGTTTGGCCTCTGCTGTCATATTGAAGATCCCACCTTCAATTTCAGACCAAAAGTTTGGATCTTCTATCAATTTTTCAGTCTCAATGTCTGCAGTAGTGGTCAGATTTGTAGTGCTTCTTGAAGGGTAGGATCTTGTCCCAAAGGGAACTTCTGCTATAATCTTGTCACCATATTTAAGATAGCCACTGCAATTTCTGTGCTTGAACCTTGCATAGTTTGGGTTCACAACTGTGATCACCATGCCCAATGGAGCTCTACTTGAATCTGAGACTAATTGAAAGTGTTCAAGGTCAAGAGGGTGGATGAAAACAGCAGGGTTCTTGGGCTTAAAGATGGTAAAAATTATGATTGCAATCACAACAATGATGATCAAAAGTGAGGACACACACAAACAGATTTTGAGGCCTCTTTGTCTTTTTAATAGGTTGGTTTTGAGGTCACTAGTGGCCATGGCTTCTGGGTAATAGAGGTAGCAGCTTTTCAAAACTTGCTTTTGGGGAAAAAACAGTGTTGGTGAACTAAAAAAAAATTGTGATCTCATCGTCACTATATAGACGTGATTTCTTGAAAATTTTGGAACTCGGATTTTTGGGATTAAGTTTTGGCAGAAATCAAAATCAAGAATTGGATTTTGCCTAAAACTTAGGCAATTGAATCCTGCGTAGAGAACAAACCCCGTGTGAACGAATTAATGTCTCAAAGCTACTCACACATTCCAGCTACAATTATACACAATGACATTATGGCTATAAATCTATTTGGAACTTTTGGAGAGTGTATGTGATTAGTTGCTCGATTTTTAGTATGGAAAGTGTATTTATTTGTTGGTATGATGGTTACTTGTAGATATTGAACTATGTATAAGGGTGGATTCATCTTTAAAATAATTTGCATTTATATATTTTTGTTATTGTTGATAAAAAAAAAATTGTACGAGAATAACAAAAATTAATTAACTACATAAGAATTTCTTACTATTAGTTAAGGATCAACTAACATAAAATGGTGCACCCAATTGATGCTATTTGTTAATGTGTTCATTTTTTTTTTGAACTTTGACTCTTAATAACAGCATAAAAACATCGTACTTCAAGTTTAGGAAACGAGTACTTCTTTTAAAAATTATTCATTTGGGTAAGTTCTCTTTATTAAGAGGTTACAAACTTCATTCTTTCTTATTTTTGTGTTGAGTGTTTCTATTTTAAAAGTGATTCTATCATAATTTAATTTAATCTTTATGAATTCTAACAGTTTTATTATTTTTAAAACTTTTAAGAGTCTTACTCTCTAATACAAGAGTTTTATAAAACTTATACCTCATTAATATTTTATTGGTTGATTGTGGTGAGAAATATATATATTTTTAAGATTGAAGAGTAGTTTTTGAAACTTTGCGTCTAATTTTTTTATGTCACGTAAATATATTTCAATCGAAAAATCTTATAAGATTAAGATTTGAATCTTTTAATCTTATTCTTCTTTGTATGACTCTTATATATATATATATATATATATATATATATATATATATATATATATATACTGAAAATATTTTAAAAAGTTGAATGCTTATATAATTTATTGTTTTAATTATTTTTTAGCTAATAAAAGACTAATTAATTTATTGAAGAAGGGAGTGAGATGATTAGACCCCTTTGGCACATAATGTCTCTCTAGGGGATGGATGCATGCATTGTTTCTTGGCTTTGTCAAGGGCTCATTGTAAGGCAATAAGGTCCTAATTTTTCTATTGTAAATATAATATTTTAATTCATAAAACTAAATTATTATATATGTATGGATGGAACACCTAATCTTTCAAATCACCAATTTAGTTTTTGAAAGTGTAATAATTTGTTAAAAAAATGCGTTTTGAAATCAACGAAATCATAATAGTACATTATGTATCAATTTAGTCCTTTTACTTTATGATAAAAAAAATGTTCCTAAAATTTAACAATTTCTTAAATTAAGGAATTTTGTCTTGAAACTAATTATGTCTTTTATTAAAACTATTTAAACTAATTGGGTTAAATATGAGATTCGTATATTAAAACTAGGTGTAATCAATCATTTATAATAGGAACCGTTTTTTCATTATAATTTCAATGAGTTAAAAGATTGCTAATTTATAATTTTAGAGATAATTTTTTTTTTTTTCATTTTAGGATCAATTTATTATGCTTTACATTTTCAAAGATTCAACTGATTAAAGATGTACAGTTTGAAAAAAAAATTAATTTATTAATCCTACGGATTGTTAGAAATTTAAAGACTAAATTATTGGTTTGCTTTATATGGTTAACTTTTGTAATCAATTAGTTCTTTTAGTACATATATCAGGCATAGTTGACAAATAATGACGAGTAATTCCGAAACAAAATAGAATGTCTCTGTATATACATACACCATTGTTGTCTTTTACACTATTACAGCATGTCTCACTTGCTCAATTTTCATTGTTTTAACAGCGTGATTGGGAGTGGAACATAAACGTGCTTTTCCACGTATGATAAAAAATTATGTTTCTTTTATAAGAAGTAAATTAAGTCTAATTCAATCTTATAAAACAAAGTTATAAGGTAAGATTTGCACTCATTTATATACTATGAAATGTCATCTCAAGTTGAGGTGAGATTTTCAACACATTTATGAATAGTCCATAATAGCATGATAGAAGTTGACCTGATAAACTCAACAAACTCTCGTTAAGATATACTCTAGATAATTCTGATGTGTATTTTAAGTCTAACTTTGTACCCATTTATATATTATAAAATGTTGTTGTTCTCGTATGAGGGTTGGGGCCTAGAGAACTATTGAGAAGATTCTTTTGTCTACTTCTATAGGTTGGTCGTCTGTCCTTTAGCTCCCTTCCTTCCTAGCTTTGGCTCTCGGTCTTCTTGTAATCCAGACTTAGAGGGTAACTGCAAAAGGCACTCCGACGCTTAAGTCAGCAAAAATGTTCGCGAGGTACTCGGTTCTCAGAGCATTGTATATGATGACGTACTTGATTCTTGGAATGTGTGCTATTTATATTACCTTTGGTGGGCTTTCCTTATTGGGCCAGGTTAAGGAGTTGGACTGCGTTTAGGGCTCCATTACTTAGCTCCTAATCACGGATTAGCTTCACTAACCTTGGTTGAGCGTAATTGGACTTGTGCTTTCGGTCGGCCCTATGGACGTGGGCCTTTACCTCGGTCGGCCCAGTGATGGGGACCAAGACGTGACATTAGTCGTACGACCTTCACCGATACACTTGCTCTCCAGCCTCGAGGATGTTAATCCGAAAAGTCTTTTAAAAGTGATGTGTCAATCGGGTTTCTGAGTTTGGTGTGACGACTAGGGTTCTTGATGCCTGATGTGACGTCAGAGGCGCCTAAAGCATGATGTGACCCGCATTGATGAGGGGTTTTTTGGGTGCCAAGCGATAAGGACCGTTGGATCGAAAAGATCTAACAGCTGAGATGGTTGCGACGCTTCGCCTCCCGAGATAGTGGTTCCAATAGTGTCGTGACACTGGGCTATTACTCATACATTTTCTCCGAGACTCGAATAATTCTCATCCTTCTAAGTTTTTGTGTTTTGACTTTCTTAAGGTTAGTCATGTCTTCTTTGTCTCGGCCTACCTCTTCTTCTTCTTCTTCGACCCTCCATTCTCCTCGTCCCGTGCGTCCTTCTTCCTTTTCGTCTTCATCTTTGTCTACATCTTCCTCTTCTGTTTCTGACTCCTCCACGACTAAGCCTCTGTCAGTCGGTGCAATTCAAGTGTTGCACCCTGTGGAAAAGGTGGCTAGAGGGGACGACCTGGGTGGTGCTGTCGACCGGTCACACTTCCTTAAGCAGGTCATCTCCCCCTTGGAGATTGACTGGGTGGATCCTAAGGTAATTAGGATCATGCCTGTCTTTAAAATCGAGACCTCTATCACATAGTTTATGGAGAGGTTCCTGATTTTGAATGCAGATGCTAGCCTTAGCTTTTTTAGGGTTGAGTCATGTTTGCTGATCGAGACCATATGTATTGGTCGGTCTATCACCGACTCACATTTCTTTTATATGTATTCTTGTCTTTTTTTAGTCTTACATGTTTCTTTGCCATTCGATAACTTCACGATGGGCGTCCTCAAGGCGCTCAACATGGTTCCTACCCAGCTGCACCCCAACACTTTAGCGTCCATCCAGGCCTTCTGCCTGATATGTGACGTTCTTCGCTTGTATCCAACCCCTTCTTGTTTTTTAAGTTATTATACCTCCCACCCGATCAAGCTTGTTCTGTGGCATTCACTGATCAGTCAGTTGGACAATATCTTCTTCAGCTCCTTCACCACTTCATACAAAAAATTCAAAGAAAGATTTTTCAAAGTGTACGTTCGACCGGAGGCCATGCCATATTTCTTTGACGAAGCCAGTCGATTGAGGTTTCCTAAGTCATGGACTGGGAAACCTCAGAAGTTTAAGGAGTGGCCTCGTTAGACCATGGGTGCCGAGGAGCTATAGATTCTTTCTCTCTTCGATAAGCTCCCGAGGAAACTCCCTACACGGAAGCTGATAAATTGTGTATACGAAAGCGTCTCGTTGGGCAGCCTTTAAGGGTATGCTGATTTCCTCTAGAGGTCTCAGTCGGTTGCTTTGTTTTTGACTAACTTTGATTTTTATTGTTTGTAGAAATCATGGATCAAGACTCTCCTTCAGGTAAAGGGTCTGCTAGACGCCTTTAAGGAAAGCGCCGCCTAGCGTAAGGGAAGGTCGAGCATCGAGGCCCTGGTGGCCAAGAAAGGGTCGGTCGGTGGAGCTGGCCCTTTGGGAAAGAGCAAGAAGAGGCTGAGAGAGGGGGGTAATATAGCCACGACCACCCGCTCCCCCAGAGTAATGTCGACACAACCCCCTCCTCGTCGCTCATCGATCGACGTTGACTTGCCACTAACAGACAACTTCAACAGCCCGATCCCCACTCTTGCAGCCAAGCGCACCATGGAGGTCTCCACGTCACCCCTATCGGTGTTGGGGGTTGACTTACAATTTACGAGGGGGTTGAAGATTAGCCTGCCCGAGCCAACCCGATAGGTCATCTGGGGGGTTCCCTTTGAGGACTTGCTGCAAGGTAGCATCGAAATGATGTGTCGAGCGCTCATTCTGGCCCACTTGGGTTCTGAGAATCGGGGCCATCATGCTAAGGAGATCTCTTGGCTCGAGCACGAGCTCTCTGAGGCTTCGGACAATCTGAAATAGTCTCTTGCGGCTAACACTGAGTAAGTGGAGTGAGAGATTGTCGAGGGTTGAGTTGCGGAGATGGCAGTCGAGAATGCCCGAATGAAGAAGGCTGTGGAAGAGGCGGATAAAAAGATCTCGGTGTTGCATGTCAAGAACTCTGAGCTGAAGGTTGAGAAGGGAGCGGTCGAGGCGGAGCTGGATAGGAACATTGATGAGACTTTCGAGATGCTCAACCAAAGTTTCTTCCAGGCCGTCCGACAGGCTCACGTCCTCTATAACGGTCCGCCACCGTCTAGTGATTTCGACCCTGAAAACGAGGTGTTTGAGGGTCAGATCTTATTGATGGCCGAGGTGAGGACCTTGGAGAGCGCAGCTCAACCTGCGATGACCTAAGGTGCTGAAGGCGAAGACCAGTAAGTCTTAGACTTTAGCATTTTGTTTCCTTCAGTTGGAATGTGGCCTTTTATCGCCTTTCCCTTAAGGTCGGGGTGTAGCCTCCTTCTATATTTCGTCATGAATGAAATGGTCGCTTCTTTGCATATTGTAGCTCTTTTTTTATTTAGTTAAGTAATCAGTCGGATAACTTAATTGAACAAGTTAAGTAAGCGGTTGGATAACTTAGTTGAACAAAGAAAATTGAACAAGTTAACTAAACGACCTGATTGTGCTTGCAACGCGTTTTAAGGTTTCAGCAGGGTATGCCGGTTAGGGCTCAATCCAGACTGATCCGAGGTTTTACGGTGTCAGCAAGGTATGCCGATTAAGGCTTCATCCAGACCAAACTAGGTTTTTTGCGATGTCGGCAGGGTATGTTGGTTAAGGCTTCATTCGGACCAGATAGAGCTTTGTGCGGTGTCAACAGGGTATGCTAGTTAAGGCTTCATCCAGACCGAACCGAATGTCGAAAGATGCATGAAGACTTTAGATTGCAAACAGTTGGAGAAAATCCGCCTCGTTAAAACTTGTTCGACCGAAAACCCTCATTAGGGAAAAAACGGTCGGATGAGGAAAGAGTGCGTAAATTTTATTGATTAACTATAGTAAAATTTGAGGTGCGTGGCATTCCACGTCCTTGGTACAGTTTTGCTTGACAACCATTCTAGGTGGTATGCCCCCCAACTGCAACTTCTTGAATCCGGAAGGGCCCTTCACAATTGGATGAGAATATGTCTTCCCTCTTCCTTGCATCGCTCCTCATTCTCCAAACGAGGTCTCCCTTCTAGAAGCTCCTCGGTTAGACCTTCGTGTTGTAGTGTCTCACCATCCGAAGCTTGCATGTTGCCTCTCAAATCTTGTTATTGTCGCGGAGCTTGTTCTTCGGTTCATCCGTCTTTTGATTTGTCGAACCGCTTCTTTAGTTCATTCAGGATGACTTTGTTGGCATCCTTGGCCTGCCCATTGGTCTGGCGGTGTTTGACTGAGGTTGTTATAGACTTGATACTGAGGTCATCGTAGAAAGATTGGAGCCATCAGTCGATGAACTGTCGGCCATTATCATTTATTATTGTGTGCGGCACGCCGAACTGACACACAATACTTTGCCATACAAAGTTTTGCATGTTCTTGACGAAAATGGATGCGAGTGGCTTGGCCTTTATCCATTTGGTGAAATAGTCGACTCTGATTAGGAGGAATTTCGTTTGTCCCTTTCCTAAGGCAAAGGGATCGATGATTTCCATGCCCCACACACTTCTGGCTATAGGTGGTGCAGGGGACCGAACTCTTGACATTTAGCGCATTTCTTCACATACTCGACGTAGTCCCTTTGGAGGATCAGCCAGTAATGATCAACCTTGAGGACTTTGGCAGCCATCGTTCGGGCACATGAGTGACTGCCGCATACCCCCTTGTGGATCTCCTTGAGGACATATAACGTCCATCCGATCGAGAGGTCCGATAGAGGTGTGAGCTCGATAGAGAATTCGACCAAGCATTGAAACTTTACGACACCTCTAAGCTCGTATCGGATGTCGAACTTCGAAAGCTCAATTGACCACCCTATCATTCGCCCTGCAAGGTTGGGTTTAGATAAAAATTTTAAAATGGGGTAGTGAGTTCTTATCGTGATGGAGTGGTTATGGAAGTATGGGCGCATCCGCCTAACCGTTAGGACTAGGGCAAGGGCCACCTTCTCTATCATACTGGTCATTCTTCATTCTCCACCTCCTGAACCAGTGTAGCGTTGACCGTTTCTTCAGAGACTGCCAGATACACCACAATAGATTGGTAGGGTTTTGGCTACTGGATGATTGCCGACGACAACAAGAAGTCCTTCAGCTGTTGGAAGATTTCTTCGCACTTCTCGTCCCATTTGAACTTGGTTGCTTTACGGAGCAGCTGCATCATCGGCCTGGTTCTATTGGCCAACCCGGGGACAAACCTGAAGAGGACGGTAAGACGCCCTATCAGCTGCTGAACCTCCTTTATGTTTTTGGGGCTCCGCATCTCGGTGATCGTCTGACACTTGTCCAGGTTAGCCTCAATCCCCCGGTGGGTTAGAATGAAACTCAAGAATTTTCCTCCTTCAACCCCAAACGTGCACTTCTCGGGGTTGAGCCTCATGTTTGTACGTATGAGGGCTTCAAAGAATTTTTCAAGGTCTTTTATGTGTTGGTCGCAAGAATTAGACTTCACCACGATGTTGTCCACGTACGCCTCTACACACCGGTTGATAAGACCCTTGAAGATATTATGCATGAGCAGTTGGTAGGTTGCTCTAGCGTTCTTTAGGCCGAACAACATTACCTCATAGTAGTAGTTGGCATCGTTCGTCACAAATGACATCTTCTCATTATTCCAGGGGTGCATGTTTCTCTGGTTGTAGCTAGAGTAAGCATCCAGGAAGCTAAGGATCTTGTGACCGATCGCTTCATATACCAACTAGTCTATGTTGGGCCTCACGGATGAAGCCGACTGAGAGGAGCTTCTCGGTTTCTTCCTTAGCTACGAGCCTTTTCTCCTCCCCATGGTTTCTCTTCTTCTGTTTACACTTCCTTGAATACTGAAAGCTTGTGCGTCATGATATCCGAGCTTACCCCCGGCATATCAGATGTTGTCCACGCGAAGAGGTCCACGTTCTTCTTTAGCGTGGGGTGTTGAGACGATCGTCATCAACCGGTAGATGGACGATCGTCCGAGGAGGATGTTGTATGAAGTGTCATCTGTGAAGGTGATGGGCGACATCCTCGTCCGAAATGACACTGTACTCACCTGGTGCACCGCTCTGTTAGGGTTGCATTACCTACACACTATAAGAAAAATCCAATTTATCTACGGAAGAAATCCGTAGATAACAGCCAAAATTCGTAGGTAAATCAACATTACCTACGAATTACCCACGAACAAAAATCCATATGTAATGTAGGCATAGGTAATTTACCTACGAATACTGTGTTCGTGGGTAATGAAAATAGCAGCAGATGGGACTCAAAGCCAAGTCTCTTGAGTAATGTCCATAGAAGCTTTAACCATTACACCAGTCAAATTTTATTGTCAATGTTATGATTATTATTATACTTATGAATATAATTATCAATATTAATATTATTAATATTATTACTATTATTAATATTATTAATATTATTACATATTATTAATATTATTAATATTATTACATATTATTAATATTATTACATATTATTAATATTATTAATATTATTAATATTATTACATATTATTAGATATTATTAAATATTATTGATATTATTAAATATTATTGATATAATAAAATATTATTATATTATTAAATATTATTGATATTATTAAATATTATTGATATTATTAATATTATTGATATTATTAATATTATTGATATTATTAATATTAATAAATATTATTAATATTATTAAATATTATTAATATTAATAAATATTATTAATATTAATAAATATTATTAATATTAATAAATATTATTAATATTAATAAATATTATTAATATTATTAAATATTATTAATATTATTAAATATTATTAATATTATTAAATATTATTAATATTACTAAACATTATTAATATTACTAAACATTATTAATATTACTAAACATTATTAATATTATTAAATATATTAATATAATTAAATATTATTCATATTATTAAATATTATTGATATTATTAAATATTATTCATATTATTAAATATTTTATACTATTATTATATATTTTATAATATTATTAAATATTATTAATATTTTTAAATATTATTAATAGTGTTAATATTATAAATATTTTTATTAATAGTATTTATATTATTAATGTTATTATTACTAATATTATTAATTTTGTTATATAACTAATATCATTAATACTATTATTATTATTATTAATATTATTAATATAATACTAATTATATTATTTAAATTATTATATTAATATTGTTAAATTTTTAATACTAATAATATGTATATTTATTAGTTATGGTTTATTATTATTTATGAATATTAATTATGATTTTATAATTTTTTCATATTATAATAATATTTTTAATATTATGTATATAATTATTATGATAATAGTTGGTAGGTAATAGAGATCCGTGGGTGATAGTTCGTAGGTAATAGAGATTTGTCGGTAATAGTTGATAGGTAATAGATATCCGTAGGTAAAAGTTGGTAGGTAATAAGATCCGTGGGTAATAGTTGGTAGGTAATGTTGAATTTACCTACGGATTCAGAATCTGTGGGTAATAGGTAATGTTGTTTGTAGGTAATATCCGTAGGTAATGCTGAATTTACCTACGAACTCAGATCCGTGGGTAAAAATTCGTAGATAATACTGATTTTTTTTGTAGTAACCTTCTAATCACGAATTAGCTTCGCTGACTTTGGTTAAGCGTAATTGGAGTTGTGATTTCGGTCGGCCATATGAACATGGGCCTTTACCTTGATCGACTCAGTGATGAGAACCGAGACGTGACATCAATCGTACGGTCTTCACCGATACAATTATTATATCTAGTTGTAGGGTGTAGAACATGGAAACTTTGATGAAACCAAATCTGTGATGAGTACTTGATTCTTTGTTGCTTTGATTGAAGCTTAGTTCTAGGGTGTTTAGAATTTGTGTAAAGTTCATTCTTAATCCTATGCACAAGCTAAATCAATCTGTTTTTGAAAGAGAAAAATGTTTTTCTAAGCCAAGTGAAAAACAACCGGTTGATTTCAAGGTTTAGTCGGTTGTTTTACACCCAGCTTGTTTGAAGGTTTTCATAACTGATTTTGACTTGGTTGACTAACTGTCAAAAGCAATTCAACCGATTAAAACGACATTCAACCGGTTGATTGTCATATTTCTTAACAGCTTTTCAACAACCTGTTAATTATGTTTTAAGTTGATTTAAAATTGTTTTGTTAACCTGTAAGGTCAGAGGTTGTTCTGATTGTGGTTGTGTGAAAAACAAAGAGGGTGAATGTTCTTGTGTGGTCAAGATAATCTCTTTGTGGTGTTGAGTGTTTGTAATTTGTAATTGATTGCTAGTGGTTTTCTGGAGACTGAATGTAACTCAGGTGTTGAATGAACCAGTATAAATTGATTGTGTAATCTCTCTCTTACTCATTACAAACTGTTTGATTTGATTTTTTTTTCTCTGCTGCTATAAACATTCGGTTAAAACAAAATTTCAACTGATTGTTTCTCTGCAAACAATTTTAATTGCTTTGATTGTTTGGCTTCCCTGATTGTTCTTTTTGTGATTGTTGATAAATTTGCATTCTTAGCCAATGTTTGTGAAAATCTTTTGACAAACAATTTACTTCCATCTTGTTTATACCATTAATTTTAAGAGGAAATTCTCTAACAAGTTTAAATTTTTTAGGGGAGACAGATAGATTTACTATCAACATAACACATTTTTTCTGAAATTCTTTATAAGAAAAACTTTTGATATAAAAAATCTACAAAATTAGAATATTTTACTTATTTATATCATATTAGTTGTATCGTATTAGTTTGAGTTTATTATTAAGAGAAATCATAATTCCGTCACTACTTCTGATTCCTTCCAAAGTTATGGTTATTTTACATGGGTCAAGTCACGTCGACTTAAATTAATGTTATAGAAACATAGTTTAACAAAATTGTAAATCACCTTTTCCGTTCTCATTAAAGCAATTAACATCTCAAGCCACTTAACAGGCCAAACCACGTGATTCCAAAAAGTGATTGCGATACTCTTAATTATTTATGTTTTATTTATTCTCAGCATAGTTTTAATATTATTATGTAATTATTATTTATTCTACCAACTTTAAAATATAAAATAGTTGTAAAGATAATTAATTACATATTAATTTAAAAATTAGTTTAAATTTTTTATTAGTAATAAAATGTATTTTAAATACTGATAATTTTTTAATTTTTAAAATAATATTTAATTTAATCAATATAATATTTAATTATTTTTTGTCTTTAAAATTAATTTTTATTTAAGAAAGTTTTTTAACATACGAAAACTATTAGAATAAGTCTTCTAAAAAAATGATGTTAACATTTTTATCATGTAATATAGGCTTCCAATATGGAATCGATTAAATCATCCAGCTCAAGGAGGAGTCATTGTATATGTCAGTATAAGAGTTTAAGGACTAAAATAATTTTGACTTTAATTTATTCGACATAAAATATTATTTTTATGTAAAAAATGTTTAAAATATTTAAAAAATATATTATAATTAATATTTTTTATTTATATTTAACTCTAATTTTTTACATAAAATAGCATTTTTTATATAAAAATGTTTAAAATATTTTAAAAATATACTATAATTAATATTTTTTTATTATATTACAAAAATATATTAAAATAAATATTACGTATAAACTAATTAACATAACTTATTTTATATAATTTTTCTATTTTTTTTTAAACTTGTGCATAAGTTAATTTTATATGTGGTGAAGTATTGTAGTTATTTTTTCTTCTTTTATTAGGTGAAAATAATTTTCATTTTATATTCAATATTTAATAAATAACTTTTTAACCATTTATGACGTTTAAACACTCTATTAAGTACGCTGTTTTCAAATGTTAATTTCTAAATTTTTTATATTTAATATATCTTTGTCTTTATAACACGTAAATTAGTATTTTATCTTTTAAAGTAAAATAAATTTATTATCATTTAAGATACGCAAATCAATATAAAGAAATTATCTAATTTATTCAAGTATGACATTTTATTTTAAGTATAATTGAAAATATTTTAAGAAAATATATAAGATTATTAGTATATAATTTGCAATACTAAAATATAAAAACTATATCATATAACCAGAATAATTAACTTAAAAAATTACAATAATTCAAAATTAATTAAAATTTAAACTATAAATAATTCAAAATATATCGTTTATCAATTAATTTTAAATAAATTTAATATAAAAAGTATTAGTTTGTTTTTATAAAAGCTTTCATATTAGATATCATTATGTAAGTTGACATCTCAACTAGTTTGACACCTCAAGTAACAATAATCATTTGTCATCACATGAAAAAAGTATTATTAAGAAAAAAAAATACAAAAAAAAAAATATGGGAGGACTAGACTAAAACCCATATGTTAACAAAAACGATACATAGGTAGACTATACCTATTCATAAAGAATTATAAGAACAGACTAGATGGAAGCCTATTATAGTAATGAAATGATTATCTATGAATAAATCTTAAATTAGCCAACCAACACACACATTCCCTTCATGAAAAATATGAGTAACCCTAAACCTGATTTCATCACAGTAATTAAGACAAATATTCCATCGATTACAAATCATCCACGGAACATTAGTCCTAGCAGTAAATGTAGCACAAACCAAGGCAAATATGACTATAGCTGTGCCCTTTTTCAAAATATCACCAGTCCAATCAAACATTGAGGAGGACGCTCTATCACTCAGTCATGGTCTTCCTATGATTTCACCTTATGGTCATGACTAAGTAAAAACCATAAACAAAATCTTTCACATTATTTCTTTTATTAAATTATTATCTAATAATTTATTTATGGCTTATTTTTTTTAAGGTTTCATCCATGTAGGGTTGCATCACAGGAAATCACAATCACCATTAAACATCAGTATTGTCATTCATGGCTTACATGGGGTTCAATGACTGACGGAGACAAGGAAATCTTCTTTGAATGTTTTAAAGTATTTTTTTTCTCATACTTATACCAACAAAACTTGTTATATTATTAGACTTGTTGCATTTAATTAAAATGTCCATTTGTAATTCTCAGTTATTATTACTTCTTTAAAGTGTTGTATTCTCAGTTTTAACCACAAATTTTGTGTTTACATAGGTGAAAGTCGGTTGGAAACCTGAAGACGAGGAAAGGATTAAAAAAACTTCCACTCAAAAGTCGTACATAGGTTATCTGAAATGTTCACGAAAGCAAAAAAAATGAGAAAAAGCTTAATTGGATGTTTGATGATGTGTGAACTTCGTTTCTATCTCAGTGGAATTCACTCAACTTTCGTGTTAGGTGTATTCAAGCCCAAAAAATCTGAACATCTAACGCAGGTGGTTCTTTACACACAGATGGCTCCATTAACATACATGAACATGTCATTTGCATGGAACATATGCACGAAACATATATGTTGCATTGAATTTCATTTGTAATTGATTTTGAATTATGTTTAATGATTACATATTCTATTATACAATGTTTGAATGTTTTAAAGAATATATGATATTTAATTATATTGCATTGAATTATATCCAATTTAAGAAGTTGAATGATATTGTCTTGCATAACAATAATATTATTTATGTTTGTTGTTTATAGGAAAAAGATTTGGTTCGTCCTGCACATATTGATGAGTTATTTATCCAGACTGATATACAAAAGAGTAATGGTGAATTTGTTGATGAAAGATCGAGATGGACACACTTGAGTTACATTTTTTTTTTGTTTATTTTAGTTATGTAATATACATACGACATTAATTTCATGTATGAATAATATGAAGAATTTCAAAGTAGATTTACTCAAGCCAGATAGGAGGTTGCATCTTATAGATCACAATCTGAATCATCTCCCATAGATCCTACAAAGGAAGACATAATAAGAATTGAATGTTGGGTTGCTACAGGTGGAAAGAAGAAAGGTTGATTCACCACACTCTTAGTTCCTCTAATGGTTCACCTATCATGAACCTTCAAGTTCCTCTAATGATTCACCATGCCTTTTGTGGCTAGAGGAACATGTTCAAAATTATAAGGAACATAATGAGATATTCACTAAGCAAGTGAAATCATTGGTTAGTATCGTTCTTCCTTTCCATTCACTTGATGCACGAAGTGCCTTTGAACAACAATCTCAACAAGTACAACCACAACAAGAATCACCAAGGCAAAAACAACTATCCAGACAACAACAAAATGAAGATACTGATTATGTAGACTATTAGGAGCTTTAAGCTTTCGATCTTGGATTATGTTTATAGTTTTTTTGGATTGCAGATTATATGTCAAATTTACTTGACTTTTCAATTATGGATTTTTAGTTATGTTTTAATTTATTTATTTTTGGATTTTTATAGATATTTCAAGTGGACTTGACTTTTTAGTTATGCATATTTCATATGATGAGACTTCAATTATGTCATATTTGAATTTGAAATTAAATGTGTGTTTTATTTTATGGTAGGTGTATTGGATGATGTTTGGTAATAAATTGTTCAATTAGTATATGTTGGTTATGTTGGATATGTTGAATATTATATAGGTGTAAAAAAGACATTCATTTAAATGTATGAAAGGACATTTTGATGGATATAGGATTTACTTACGAATTTACCCATGGAATAAAGATTGTGGGTAATGTATGTGTAAATTTTACCTACATATTGTTGTTCGTGAGTATTACCTACGTACTGTGTATTACTTACGAACTGTTGTAAACGACAAACTCATATTTTATAGGAAAATTACCTACGCGTACATTACCTACAAATTTGTTTCCGTGGATAATCTGTGGGTAATGTTGATTTACCTACAATTTTTTTTGTAGGTAAATCCATTTTTTTTTGTAGTGTTACCATGAGCAGTTATCATGCACCCTTTGAAATCTTCCAATAATCTCCATGGAAAATTGATGTATAGCCATCAATAACCAACTAAGTTACTGAGATTAAGTTCTTTGTTAAGTTAAGAATATGTCTAACATTATTTAATTCCCATTAACTTAATCTTCAATGTACTTTTGCCAACAGTCTTACAAGATTGTTCATTATCAAGGTAAACTTTTCCTAGATTGTCAAGGACATAATTCTTAAAGAATACTTTTGTGATGTGGCATGAAAGGATGCTCCAAAGTTTAATAGCCAAGACTTTTCCTTGTTTCCTAAAGAACACATCAATTCATCATTTCCTCCCAATGTAGAAGTAACATTTACCTTTCACTTAACCTATTGATTTTTCGGTGCATTCTTGCACTGGTTTTTGTAGTGTGTAGTCTTTTTACAATTTCAACACTTAATTGTCTTTGAGTTATGAAAAGTAAGATAATTTCTTGGATCAAAACCTTTTTTCTTTAAATTTACCATGTCCATGTCCTCTTGTTAAATTTCTTTCTCTTGGCTATATATACAAAAATGAAAAGGTTGAAGATTCACTCAATTATCTCTATCGAATGTCTTCACCAAGAACCAAATCACAAACATTGGTGAATTTTAGCTTATTGCTTCCTAACGAGTTATTTATAATTATGACAACAACATTCCAACTTTCTAGTAAAGAAGAAAAAAATATCAATGCTCATACTTTTTCATCAAATTTGATTACAATTGAACTCAATTGGGTTAAGACGATATTGAGTAATGAGATGTTGTGCTACTAATACACCTTTTTTCATTCACAAATTAAATAATTACCTCATCAAATTAACTCTGTTTAGCTTGTGCTTTTTCATTCATATTACAAAGAGCCTCCATAACTCCATGGTATTTTCTTTTACAATATTGAATGCAACGTTGTGGGATATTGTCAATCGAATAACTCCAAGAAATTGTTTATCGAGAAGAGCTTTATCTTTCATGCCTTCTGGTTTTTTTCTTGAGAGGGGTTGATACAACTTTTTCTGATACAAATAATCATTTATCTGTATCTTCCAAAAACAAAGTCCACACCATATAACTTCTCAATTTTTTCATTTCCTTCTTTTATAGCCATTGCTCCCACTCAAATATGATTCCCTCTATATTGTTCATAATAGTAGTAAACAACAGTAACAATA
This sequence comes from Phaseolus vulgaris, assembly GCF_051622355.1. Taxonomy (NCBI): domain Eukaryota; kingdom Viridiplantae; phylum Streptophyta; class Magnoliopsida; order Fabales; family Fabaceae; genus Phaseolus; species Phaseolus vulgaris. The sequence continues at coordinate 12,143,944 of NC_143508.1, forward strand.
TGGACATGATATCATTTTTTAGGAAATAACACACATTTCCTATGATCATATTTATGAGAATAAAAAAAAGTATGGAATCATCACAAACACAAAATTGGTAACAAAGTTCAACCAATTATGCCTACATCGAGGTTGTTGCATACATTTTATTATAAAAGAAAAATATAAAAATATATGTTTACAAAACATCCAACTCACAATCCAAATAAACCCTCTCTCTTTTCTTTTTCTTTTTCGTTGTTGGATTGAATAATAGATTTTGCATCATATTATTTATGTATAATCCTCACATTTTGATTCCTATATTTATGCATTTGCATTGATATTCCTATTTTATTTCATTAAATACACTCTTTCATGTATTTTGCTTTACTTTGTTTGACCAAGTCAATAGTGTAGAAAAGCTGTAAAACAACGGTTTTTAAAGCTCTTAGACAACGGTTTTAAAACCGTAGTCTATCAACACGTCGTCTATACTTTCGACTTATAGATGACGGTTCACAACTGTAGTCTATAAGGCACATCTAGACGATTGTTATTTTGACCAACCTTCGACTATTGCTTACAATAAATAAGGTCAAAGTATACTCAAAGAAGAGTATAGACGGTAGTTGTGGACACAGCTATAGTCTATTATGGTATTTTTTTTAGTTCAAATTGTTTTATACATTTTCTCCGCTTAATTAACTAGTTCATTTAAAAACCCAACCAAATACAGATTCAGACATATATACATTTTTCCAAACAATAAAATTATATATATATATATATATATATTTATATATATATATATATATTTATATATATATATAATATAATATATATATATATATATATATATATCTTGATAAATCAATTACAAACACCAATATATATTCCTATCCACTACAAGAAATAATAATATTAGCCTCCCCAAAAAACCCACACAAAAATTAAAAGGGAGACACTAAATGATACTTAGAGTGAATTTAGTGTCCCATTAAGTTGACACTAATCCAAAGGTTGCTAATGAATTAGTGAGGACTATGGGAGACACAACTATTTTTTTATGATTTTAGTGTCCGTTTAAAACCTCTTTATCCACACTATAATTAATATTTAATTTTGTGTCTCAATTATGTAGGATTTGGGGACACTAATAATGTCCCTTACTTGACCCTCACTTTTTTTGGCAGCTAATTACAACTTTTCTTGTAGTTATCTATCTAATTTCCTATACATTAGAAGCATGATATATTACTTAAACCTAAATACTATTCATTAGTTATCCTAGAGTTATAGAAATTAATGAAGTATGTGGCCAAACACTTCACATAGTCCATTGCTTCTGAATGTAAACATCCGTAAAATACTACAATACAAATAAGTTTAAATTAGTGTAAAATGCATATACTTTTATTATAAAAAATAATTTATATATTATTACTTGCTCTTAATTTCTTTGAATGTCTATCCTTATATAATAGTAGTCATCCATTGCATAACGTAGTAGTTGTTGAACAAGGTTGCTTTTATGATTTCCAAATCCAGCTTGAAGAATCTATTATTGTGTGTGTAATTAGGTAGATTTTGAGTTGTTAATTTGCACTTAGTTATGATCCAAGTTCGTATGATTTGAAATCTCTTTTGAAAGTTTTATTTTTCAAATCCGTGTTAATTTTAGTTAGTTGTTTTGTGTTTTAAATCGCTTGAAAAATATTACATTATAGTCTGGTGACTACGACAAGTTTTTCAACAGGTTGATTTATCGCGACAACTGATTGAATAATACTTAAGGTTTTTAAAAGGATTTAAAAATAATTTGTTTTCTTTTGTCTTTTCTAAAAAACAAAATCGGTTAGCTATTTCGATAAAAGAACTAGTTTTTTTTATGTTGAGATTTAAATAGAAAATGAAAACAATTAGTTTGTTTTAAAAACCAATTAAGTAATTTTCAATCAGTTTTTAAATTCTTTTAACAGATTTCATTTAATGTTCAAACTGTTTTAACCATCTTTTAAAGTCTATATAAATACTTTTTTCTGATCATTTTAAAATCAAGAAGAGAGTTTATTGAAAACATTTTTCAAGAGAGAAGACCAAAGAGTTTTTAATCATTCTTGAAATCTTGGATCATTGTTTCTGTGAGAAATAGAATTCTAGGTTATTTCATCTTATGTTCTTCAATTGTGTAATGCTCAGGTGTATTCTAATTCATTCTTTTAATTTTGTATTGTGTCATAAATCAATTTCAGATAATGTTTCTAGAATCTGTGCTTTTATTGAGAGTGTTGTGTGTTTTTGAATGGTTCAAGATCAACATTTTTGGCTGTGTTGTAATCTGTTTTTGATTACTTAGTGAATTCTCAATGGTGTGTTGTGGACTAGATGTAGCTCTTGGTTAAGAGTGAACCAATATAAATTTCTCTATGTGAATCTATCTTCCTTACTCTGATAAACTGTTTTAAATTTTGTACTGTGTGTTCTGCATAAAACAATTTGTTGATTTGTAAAAGCAACAAGTTTATCTTTTTCACAAAACTGTAAATTTGTTAAATAACTAGTTGAACAGATAAATCAATTGATTGATTTAATTGATCACTACAAGAAAAAAAGTTTTAACGGAGGTTATTTAGCGGATGTTAATATAACTTTAGGAATTGATTTAATTAAAGAAGGTTTTTTTTAGCCTTTATTAAGTTCCAAAGGTCATTCTAAAACCTCAGCAAAATAACAGAAGTTTTTTAACCTTCGTAAATTGCAAAGGTTTATTTTAAAACCTCAGGAGTTTTTTTAACTTTCATTAAATTCTAAAGGTTTATTTTAAAACCTCAGCAAAATAACAGAGGTTTTTTAACCTTCATTAAATACCAAATGTTTATTATAAAACCTCAGCAAAATAACAGAGTTTTTTTTAACTTCGTTAAATTCCAAAGGTTTGTTCTAAAACCTTAGCAAAATAACAGAGGTTTTTTTAACCTTCGTTAAATTCCAAAGGTTTATTCTAAAATCTGAACAAAATAATAGAGGTTTATTCAACCTTCATTAAATTCCAAAGATTTATTATAGAACCTCAATAAAACACCTCAGATTTTTCAAACTTTAATAAATAAATATAAATAAATCTATTTATAAATAAATAATAAAAAACTACATAGTTTTAATATATTTTATAACTAAATTCTCTAAAATTTTGAAAGTGTAACTTTACATTACAAATAAGTTTTCTAAAGTTTCAAAAATTTATTTTAAAAATTCAGCAAAATAACCTTGGATAGTAAGTATTCCAACAACTATTTTTGGATAGTAAGTATTTCAACAGTATTTGCATATTTTTTATAATTGATGGTAGTTGGTTTATATAATTCCTATTTTTTTTTTTGTTACGAGCTCATACTTCACAAAACCTAACTTATTTTGTTTTAGCTTTTTATGTACGTATATTTTATGTGCAATTTTAGTCTTAGTTTTAATTGTTAATATTTAATTCTCATAATTTTGAAATATTTTAGATTAAGTATTTTATTTTAAAATGTATATAATATTTAATTCATTGTGAAAATGAGAAGTAATATAATTAATTTTTCCTCGCAATATGTTCCTGCAATCTTTAGTCAAGAACACACATGACTTTGAAACCCACATCTGATAAATAATGCAATTATTTGGGATATATAAAATAAACACCAATTGTTGTCGGACTAGGTAACAATGGCTTGTGACCCAAGTTAGGCAGTAAGGTGATGGAAGAAGCAATATTATAGTAAGATGAAGATAGTACCTTATTTAATGTTTCTTCTCCTTAGATATAATAGATATAAGTGTGGTTGAATTATGATTCCTTGTTAGGACTGCCGTCAACGGCCATTGAGCCTGTGTTGGAAAACAATGTTTCTATGGTGGAAGAAAGAAATCAGGAGAATTGTTAGAGATGATGGAAAATAAGGTTGAAGGTTATTTCAAATGACAAGTCATTTTACGAAAATTTTGAAACTCGTGGTATTTAACGAAGGTTTTAAAACCCATGGTATTTAACGAAGGTTTTGAAACCCATGGTATTTTACAGAGGTTCTTAAACCCATGGTATTTAACAAAGGTTCTAAGAGACTTTTCCTGAGGTTTTAAAAAGCCTCGAGGAACATGTTCCCTAGGGATGATTTAGCATGGGAAACTGCAACCCTGGGTAAAGGACTTCATAAAAGTTTTAACCTTGGATTATGTAAAAATTGTTTAACAAGATGCTTTGATGCCTCCAAATTTGTGTAGAAGACTTGAAGAACCTAATGCTATATGTGTGTGTGTAGTTTAGTAGTTTTTGACTTGTTAGTTCATACCTTGTATTGATCCAAACTCATTTGACTCTTTATCTCTTTTAAAAGAAATGTTTTCTAAAAAGCTGAGAAATTTTAGTAAGTTGTTTTTCAAATCAACAATTGAAAAAGCTGCTTCTCAAAGGTATTGAGGCTAAAGCAAGTTTTTCATCCTGTTGAATTATCGAAACAACTGGTTGTTTGGCACTTAGTGGTTTTTAAAATGTTTTGGAAAAGCTTTGCTTCATTTTATATTGCTTCCAAACTAAAACAATCGGTTATTTCAATAAAACAACTAGTTGTTTTACTTGAATCCTTAACAGAAAATTTATTTCAATCTGTTGTTTTCTAAAACAATCTTTTGTTTTTATAACAGAATTATGTTAAGTGTTTGAAACTGTTTTTAAATGATTCCAACTACTTTTGATTTACGATCTTACAGTTTTAACCACTTCCTTGAGTCTATATAAGGACGTTTTGTTATGATCTTTTCAAGACTCTAAGATGGAGAGTTTATCAAAAACGTTTTCAAGAGAATCAAGAGCTTTAAATCATCACTTGTGTGTGGAATAGGACTGAATTTTGTATACCTATGTACTACTGCTTTGTAAAGCCCAAGTGTAATTTATTTCCTTCAATTTGAACATTGTATTTCTGTGTAATTTTGTGTAAGACAGTTTCGAAAAGGTTTTCTGAAAACTGTGGTGTTGTGTGTTCTTGAAGGGTTCAAGATCAACACTCTTGGTGTGTGTTTTGTAATCTAGGTTAGATTACATAGTGAATTCTTAGTGGTTAGCTGAGGACTGAATGTAGCTCTTGGTTAAGAGTGAACCAGTATAAACCTCTTTGTGTGAGTCTCTCTATCCCTTCTCTTATACATTGTTTTTAACATTGTTCTTTCTCTACTGGTATAAACATGTTGTTTCAAGAAAAAAATCGGTTAAATTTCTATAAAGAATTATAAAACTGAACTTTTATCCAGCTGAACAGAAAATCAATTGGTTGATTTTTCAAAACTTTTTACTTTGCTTCTTATCTTGTGAAAACAATTCACCCCCCTCTTGTTTTGGCCACACATTCTAACAAAAATAAACTCTCATTAAAACTATTTTTTCTTGTTGTGGATATTTTCAATCTAACTCCAGTCTTTGCGAAAACAATTCACCACCCTCTCTTGTTTCAACTATACATTCTAACACTAGTCACACTCATACCTTCTCGATTGTTTATAACACTACAATTGAATTAAAAGTTAATATTGATATTTTGACAAACAATGAAGAGAAGAAGACAGAAAATTACAAACCTTTAGGTTCAACCATGTCAACTTTTGATAATTTGCACTGGGTCAACCTTTGAGTGTGCTATATACATGCCATACCCTGATTAATAGAAAAAAAACCTTGTTAGTAGACGTTTAAGTATTATACGCAGGTTTGGTCGTGCGATGGTCATACTTTATTAATACTAATTAAATACCTTGATATTAATTATTAATATTAATTATATTATTAACTAAAATAATATTAATTATAAATCCTATTATTTATAAAATATTGTTACTTTAATTATAAAACCTAATATTAATTATTAAAATTTAATAATCTTAATTATATAACTAAAATAATATTAATTATAAATCCTAAAATTACTTATTAAATATTTTACTCTAATAATCTATAAATTAATAATAACCCCAAAAAAATACTTAACAATAAAAAAAACTTGACCAACTTGGTGGTGGTGGGGAGCGACGGCGCGAATGCGCAAGGTGGAAGAGACCAACAGTCAAGAATATGTTCTGGATAGCGGAGAACCTAAAAACATCACATATGAGCATTGGAGGAATGAAGGAACAACATACAACCAATGGAGCAATAGAGGAAGAACTTACAAAGAGCAATGGAAGCAAGGTGCAAAGAAGCAAGGTGTAGGGAGAGCAAGGTTGCAGGGAGATGGGAGCACAAGAGAGAACGAAAACAAAAGTGATGAGAGCGTAAGTAAGGCGAGCTTTGGTTAGGGTAAAGTAAAAAGCACATAGACAACAATTCTTACTAATAATTGTTGTCTATGCTAAAATTCAAAAAAATAGATTGCAATTTTATGATAATCACAGTCTATGTGAGGCTTATAGACGATGATGTTTTATACTAATCGTCGTCTATATGCTTGGTCATAACTATAGACAGCGGTTTTACCATGAACCACCGTCTATAGGTTTGTCTTAAATTAAAAAATGTCACCACATTTTAATAGACGACGTTCGATTCTGAACCACTGTCATAAGACTATCGTTGAACAATTTTTCTACACTAATGAGTCTAATATATATTATTAATGATGTAATCCAATTTAGGCCTTTTTCTTCTCATTATGTGATAAAAGCTAAGAGTTTGCTACAATGACAACCTCGAAAGAGTATTTGCACATGGGGATGATTTGACTGCTAAGTTTGTAACCAAAATTTTCCTTCATCTAAGTCTACAAGAATAAGGAATAAGATCCCAGATTTTTTGCAAGAGTCTGAATCCTTACACAAGGCATAGGAAAGATAAAAACAATGATGATGTTATCTCTTTGCACATTTTTTTTTATCGGCAATAAAAAATAAATAAATTGGAACCACTTCAGGGGTGATTCAACCCTTATACACGGTGCCCAAACACCGATTCCAGCCTAAAACCTCTGAAACTAGCTAAAACTAACAAAAACAAACCTTGCCCTTAAAACTTCAAGTGACTAACCTCATACACACCAAAGGTTCTAAACACCAATCAGAAAATGAAAACGACACTAACCGAAAATTTGTAGAGACCCAAGCCCACACCTTTACCTACACCAGAGAAAAAACTTCAGACACATCAGCCACTCCACTTTTGAAAATTATGTTATTCCTGTGTTTCCATATCTCGCTAACCACCCCGACCTAGATTGTGTTCCAAACAATATTAATCGTCTCTGAGGAAAAACTCATCCTAAACTGATCAAAGTTAATCTTCGGTTCATTGTGGGACACAAACAAAACCCCAAGCCATCTATAGCATAAACACCACACACGTCGAGCAAAGCTACAGTCAAAGAACAAATGTCTACAAGATTCTTCCTCCTTCCCGCACAAACAACACATCAGGCTATCCACCAAAACCCCTCTTCTGCTCAGATTTACCCTCGTAGCAAGCTTGTCTTCCATCACCCTCCAAGTTGTAAGCACTGCAGAGGGTACTGCCTTGCACCTCCACAATTTACTAAAAATCGACGAAGAATCCACCTCTTTGTCCTTCCTAACAAGATTGTAGGCATAATTAACTGAAAAAGTTTGGATACCCCCCTCCTTCCAAATCCAACTATCAGCCTCTCCCGGAGCAATCCTAGCCTCAAGAAGAAGCTGACTCAACTGTTCCGCCATCGACTTCTCCCACTCAAAAATCGGTCTTCTCCAATCAAGCTGCCAAACCCAAACGCCGTTAGACTAAAAACCAAGCTCCGTCAGCTTTGCGTCTTTGGTAGAACTGATAGAAAACAATCTTGGAAAGGCATTCTTCAACGTCACGCCATTCAACCAGCTGTCCTTCTAGAAAAAAATCTCCTTCCCGTCACCAACTTTCCACTTGAAACCGTCTTCAAAGCTTCTCCCCCAACCCTCTGAGGACCAAACCTCTTTCAGGTCTTTCCACCAAAGAGAGCAACTCCTACCTTTTCCTTTCCCTCCCAAGCTTCTCCACCCATCGTATTTAGAAATGAGAACCTCCTTCCAAAGACCACCCTCGGCTGAACCCAACCTCCAGATCCACTTCCCCAATAAAGCAAAGTTGAACAACTTTGGATCAATAATCCTAAGCCCCCCGAACTCGCGAGGCTTACAAACCAATCTCCAAGAAACCCAAGCAATCTTCCTTCCTTCTGCACCCCACCCCCAGAGAAAATCTCTTTGTATCCTAATCAGCTTTCCTGCCACCCTAGAAGACAGTTTGAACAAAGACATAAAGAATAACGGAATAGCAGAAAGCACGGACTTAATCAAGCAAATCCTTCCAGCCATCGTCAAACATCTTCCCTTCCACCTGCTTAGTCTAGTCTGAACTTTCTCAATCACCCCATTCCAAAAAGCGACGCACTTATGACTCCCACCAACTGACATACCCAAGTAAATAAAAGGAGAAACCATCGTATCACAATTAAGAATAGCTGCGAACCTCTGAAGCATGACCTGATCCATCCCCGTCCCACCAATCCTACTCTTCGCAAAATTAATCCTTAACCCAGAAGAGAGCTCAAAACATTGCAGAATCGCCTTTATGTTAAATACACTTTCGGTCGTCCGGATATTGTAACATATTTACCTATACCTTATCCTTTCCGACTTCCAAGTTGTCAATCAACTTCTTTTCTTCTGCTACCCTTGCCACCCCAGCTAACCCTTCTGCCACAATAAGGAATAGAAAAGGAGCAAGCGGATCACCCTGACGGAGACCCTTTCTAGGGAAGAACTCTCTAGTTGGGCTCCCATTTACAAGGACAGAGACTGAAGCTGACTCTAAGCAACCCTTTATCCAACGAATCCAGCGATCACAGAATCCCAACCTCCTTAGCATATAATATATAAAATCCCAACTCATCGAGTCATAAGCCTTCTCATAATCGACTTTGAAGAAAACACAACTCTTCCTTTTTCTCCTGTATTCTTCCAGAACCTCATTCGCAACTAGCACGTTGTCCAATAAGCCCCTTCCTTTAAGAAACGCCAACTGTCTAACATCAATAATTTTTCCAATCACCTTTTTCAAACGCAAGGAAAGCGCCTTAGAAATGATCTTGTACAAACAACCTACTAATGAAATAGGTCTAAACTCCCTTAATTGTTGAGGATTTTCTACTTTTGGTATCAAACAAAGAAACGACGCATTCGATCCTCTTGGCCAGTAGCCGAATCCTGCAAAATCCTTCACTGCTGACACCACGTCCTTCTTCAGGATGTCCCAACAAGATTTTATAAAACCAAAGTTAAAACCATCAGGGTCGGGACTCTTCGAGCTATCACACCCCCAGATCGCGAATCTGACCTCTTCTTCTGGAAAGTCACCAATTAGCATCTCATTGTTGGCTTTTGAAATGGAATTGAATTCAACCTTATCCAGTCTGACTTGGCAAGAGTCATTCCTAGCAAACCTTTCTTCAAAGAGCTCACAAACCTTATCCTTTACCTCCTCCTTACTATCACACCATTTGTTATTAACAAAAACCCCATGCAACTGATTCCTTGCCCTCCTCCATTTTACCGATGAATGAAAGAACTTTGTATTGAGATCCCCCTGCTTTATCCAACTCTGTCTTGCTTTCTGAAATAAAATCGCCTCTTGTTTAGACTTGGAGACAGAAAGTTTAGCAAAGAGAGACTTTTTTTCTTCCCTTTCAGACTCAATTAACCCTACCTCGTCATCACGAATGTCTAATTCGTCTATCCTCTGTTGGAATTCCTTACTAGCCTGATTCACATCGCCGAAGACTTCCTTGTTCAACACCTTTATATCTGCTTTTAACTTTTTCAACTTTTCTTTAAACACAAAAATTCCTCCACCCTCCACCTTGTAAGAAGACCAATTCAATCTCACAAACTCTTTAAACCTGCTATCTTTTTGCCATACATCCAAACACCTAAAAGGCTTCGGACCCCAATCCTCTGAGACTTCCTTCAGGATAACTGCACAATGATCCGATATTGATCTACTTAAAACAAACTGTTGGCTGTTTGGCCAAAACTCCAGCCATTCCTTAGAGACTAACACCCTGTCTATTCTGCTTTTTACCAAACCATTGGGTTTGAACCATGTAAACTTCTTGCCCACCAGTGGGATATCTACCAATTCTGCTCTTTCGATGTAATCATTGAACCCCTTTATTTCTCTAGAATAATCAGTATTCGAAATCACACTCTTCCTTTCCTCCTGCTGTCTAATGGAATTAAAATCCCCAATAATACACCAAGCCTTTGAGATTTGACCCTGTCTGAAACCACAAACCTCGTTCCATAGTTCTTTCTTTTCCCTTAAAGAACCAGAACAATAGATATTCACAATAGTTACGTGTGCTCCATTGCCTCTCATCCAAAACCCCTCTAACACCGTATAATTTCTCCCATTTACAGATCGGGATAACTGGAACGACTTTTTACTCCACACATTGTAAGTACGCCCCCTGCACTGTTTATAGCTTTGTTTTCCACCCATTCTATTTCGTTTGTTCCCCAAAGTAGACATACCTTCTCCCTACTAAAATCTGAACACTTTGTCTCTTGTAAACACACCATGTCCACCTGTTTCCTGCTGATCAAATCCCTTACATAATTCATTTTTACCGTACCTCCTACCCCTCTGATATTCAAACTAATTATCTTCATTGACAACCTTTCTCCTCTCCTTCCACATCTTTCTCGTGGTTACCCCACCCTGATTAGACAACGAACAAATACTGTTTAAAATTATTTCTTCTCGACCTGGGAACGAAAACCCTGCTTCTTTCCCTACTCCCCAAACACTAGAAGCCACATTCTTATCGGTCTTTACCCAAAAAATTCTATTACAGTTCTCTATTGCACTGTCAGTAGTGAAAATAGAATTCGACGCACTGTCTGTTTGATGGACAAAAAAACTTAGTCCAGCGTAAGTTGCTTTCCAGTTTTGTCACCTACTAAATCCGTCTCTTCTTCACCTCCAACTACCTCGCAACAATCCAAGTCCGCTCCCAATCCCGACTCCTCCCTTCCCGGAGTCAACGATCCCCCACTCACTCTCAAAGGTGACACCTCAATCCTCCTCGCTCCCTCCTCTTCTTCTGGCTTATCTCCATCTAAAGACCCACTACCGACCTCTCCAGGGATAATTAAATACTTTGGGAATTCATTCATTAAAGTTGTGTCTGGTATCTGACGCGCACCATCTCCCTCTTTGTCCACCCTAACCCAGCTTGTTCCAATTCCTCCAATGCAGGTCCAGGCCTTAGAGAATCTCCCACCCAACTCAAACTTCCCGCATGGTCCAAAATAATCTCATCTGAAGAAGCCTCGTAAACCGCGTTCCTCTGGTGACATGTTAACTTTGCCTTCCCGCCTACCTCTTTAAATTCATTCTGTTGTGAAAATTGTTCCTTATTAACTGCCCAACTCACTTTTTATTTAATTTTTGAGAATTTTCCTGAGTTTTATATCTTTTTATAATTTTTTATTTTAATAAGAGTTATGTTAGATTTATTTTTATTAATGTTTTATTTTATAGTTAGTTATTAAGACAGAATTAATTATTAATTTTTATAATCTTGATCTTATTTTTTTATATTACGTAATTATATTTTAGTGGAAGATATTACAAGACTCAAATCTTAATAATATATATATAGTACATGCATGACACAAAATGTTGAATTGAGCTTTGAAATTCAATAAGTCTCCATTGTTCTGGTTGGCTTGCCACTTCCTTTCATTGAAAATATGTGATGAGAAATAATATTTTTTTAAAAATGAGAATGAGGTGTAACGAATTATGAGAATTGTATTTCATATTGAAATCATGAAAATTATTAAGTTAGATATTGAATTATGTGGATGAATGGAGTTAGTTACATATTAATTTGATTGGTATGATTGACAAACTATCTAAATGATACTTTGGTTTAATAAAAAAATGAGATAATATAATAATTGAGTTTTTTGTACGAGTAAAGATTAATACAGACGATATTGTATATAGACGGTGATAGTGGTATTCAGTTCATGAATCAATTAAAAAAATGATGAGATGTCATAACTTAATTGATAGTGAAATAATGTATGTTAAAACATTAGGTTGTAAGAAATTGAATGAAATTATTGCACTCTTTGGTCTAATTTTCTGTCTTTATTTTTTACTTTATGTATTTTCTATTTCATTTACACACTTCATATAACTATTTCAAATTTTCTAACTCAATTTGTTGTTTTTATTTTATATTTTTTGTATCCCCTATTTTATTTAAACACCCCATGTCACTAAATAAATTTTATTTTTTGCATCATCAATTTTTTTTTCAAACACTACAAAAATGAAAAACTTCAAAATATAATTAATTATTAAAATATAATTAGTGGGAAAAGAATATCACATAACATCAAAGATTATACAAAAGGAACTAATCTACATTTTGTGTTATAATTGAATTCTTTTCTATGTAAATTACAAAGCTTACATGAAATTGGTGCGGTTGCCATATATATTTATGGAGTCTATTATCAATTTACATTCACACATATTCATGGCTTATAACAAAGTGCAAAAAATTTGCAGTATTAATTATAACAAGTTGTAAATATGTTTATCAAAATAGATATAATTAATTCTCGTTTAACAAGTTTAGGAGGTAATACTAAAGATAACGCTAGTAAAAAGGAAAGAATTAATTCTAGTCAATTAATTTGTTTTGATGCATGAGATTGGGTCACACTCATCCTATCATAAGTCATTAGTGGGAAAATACCAGTAACATATACCAACAACATTACATTCATATACCAGCAACATAGCAGCTCAATAATCCAAAAATAAATAAATTTTTTTGAACCTTTAAACATTTACCTCTGACAGCAACAATTGAGCGACGTGAAGGAGGCTAGGGACGTGACGCGGAGGAGGCGGTGACGCGGAGGAGTCTCCCAGAGCAGTGACGTGGCCACGGAGGCAGAGCTGAAGAAGAATGAAATTTTAGGTTTTCAAATTGGGAGAAAGTGTTGTGAGTGTTGGGAAAGCGGGGACATATATTTTTTTATAAATAGGTCCCTGTATGCGTCGACCACATTCGACGCATACTTTAAAATATTTAATTTTAACTAAATTTAAAATTGAATTCAAAATATAAAAAATAAATTAAAACTTTAAAAAATTTAATTCAATTTAAAAAACTATATAATTTTAATTTATATAACAAAAAATTTAATTTAATGTATAAAAAATTTAATTTCATTATACAACAAAAACTTTTTTTAATTTATAAAAAACAATTTAATTTAATTTATACAATAAAAAATTAATTTAATTTATACAAAAATATTTAATTTAATTTATACAATAAAAATTTACTTTAATTTAAACAAAATAATTTAATTTAATTTCTACAATAAAAAAATAGTATAATTTATACAAGAGAAAACTAATTTATACAACATAAAATTAATTTAATTTGTAAAAAAAACTTTATTTAATTTATACAACAATAAACAAATTTAATTTATACAAAAACTAAATTAAGTATAATTTGTATGTGACATAACATCTACTACCACAAATATCAATGAACCCTATTATTGAAATTGCTCATGATACCTTCATCATCCCTTCTAACTTTTAATCCAAAATCTAATAATCAACTCTATTCCATGATTCTAAGTTAATTTTATATACTATCACGAATATCAATGACTCATATTTGTCAAATTGCTAATGATACTCTCTTTCAGCCTTTACAATGCACTTCTTAGTTTAACTCTACCTTGACAATGGACTAGGGTTATTAACTTATAATCCAAAATCTAATCATGAACTCTATTCTATGATTTTAAGTTCATTCTATATCGGACCTAGTCGAAATTTACTTATTTATGTTACATTTATTAAGAACTAAGTCTACTAAAATTACTATGTCAAAGACCTATTATTTAGTACATTGGGAAACTGTATTAACACACTTATAAGAAATGTTGGATCACTACAAGAAAAATACCATTTATCTACGAAAGAAATCCGTAGGTACACTTTGTTCACACGCATTCCTCGTTAACTTTTAAGTCGGCCAGCTGTTTTTGGATTGTCAGCTCCCCTATCTCAACTGGAAACATTGCGTTAGTGTCATATGTCAAGTTATATGGTGTTTCTCCAGTTGAGGACCGAGGAGTGCATCGATATGCCCACAACACCTCCAACAACTCTTCAGCCCAACTTCCTTTCGCGACCCTTTTCTTCCATTCGATTAAGATAACCTTGTTAGCCATCTCGACCTGTCCATTCATTTGAGGATGTTAGACTGACGTTACTTTGTGCGTGATGGCAAAGTCTTCGAAGTATTTTTTAAAGCTTCTTATCGATAAATTGTCGGGTATGTCAAAATGGCATATAATGTTTTTCCATACAAATTGTTGTACTTGTGTTGTTGTTATCCAGGCTAGTAGCTTGACCTCGATCCACTTGGTGAAGTAATCGATTGTCACCACGAGGAATTTCCTTTACGCAGGTGCCGAGGGAAAGGGACCAACGATGTCCATTCCCCCCATTGCGAACAACCATGGGGAGTTGATACTCTGAAGGTGTTGGGCGAGTAAAAGGATGAGGGGTCCGTTTTCTTAGAAACTTTTGCATTTTTTGCTGAATTTGGCACAGTCGGCCCTCAATTCCGGCCAGTAATATCCTGCTCGGAGGATGCGGCTTGCCATATTCCTTCCTCCCGAATGATTTCCACATACCCTGTTGTGTAGTTCATTCATTACATAATCTGCTTCTGTTTTGCTCAAGCATTTAAGTAGAGGCGTCGAGAAGCCCCGCTTATACAGATTTTCCCCGACTAACAAGAAGCGTGATGCCTTTTGGCGTAGTGCAGGGTCAGCTATCTCTTTTCCCGCATCTCGATCCGTTGAAACCGCCGGTCCGGGAAGGCCTTGTTGGATAAGTGTGCTTAGTCCTTTTTTGCTTTTGTCGCTAGAGAGTTTAGACAACACATCAGCTTGAGTGTTTTCCTCCCTTCTGATGTGGCTTACCTCTACCTCCTCGAAGTCGGTCATCAGGGCGGACACTCGGTGGAAGTATTTAAGCAGCAAGGGGTCTTTAACTTGGTATTCTCTCTTCACTTGATTGACCGTCAACTTGGAGTCACTTCGACATCTCACCTTTGTGCTCCCATATCTTTGGCCAGAGTAGGTCGAAAACTAGGGCCTTGGACTCGACCTGGTTGTTTGATGCTTTGAAGCCGAAATGCAAGGATTGTTCGATCCTGACGTGTCCCGGTCCTTCTAGGAATATCCCGGCTCCACTTCCCATTCTATTAGACGATTCGTCCACATACAATGTCCACCATTCGTCACCCTAAAGATAAAATCCACCAAACCTTGAGATTTTATGGGTCCTCGGGGTTCGTACTTGATTTCGAACTCGGACAACTCTACAGACCATGTTATCATTCTCCCCGCTAGCTTTGGCTTTCGGAGTACCTTGCTTATCGGAAAATCAGTTTTGACAATCATCTCATGAATTTGAAAATAATGTTTAAGTTTCCGGAAGGTATGTATTAGTGCCAATGCCACTTTCTCAATTGTTTGGTGTCGAGTCTTTGGTCCTTGTAACACGTGACTGACAAAGTATACCGACTTTTGGTTTGTTGTTCCTTGAGCGATGGCGGCACTAATGGTTTCATCTGTCACGACCAAGTATACCAGCAAAGGTTCCCCAACTCTCGGTTTGCAAAGGACCGGTGGTGTGGTTAGCCCCTTATTGACCCCGGCGAATGCAACTTTATATACGTTGTTCCAACTAAATTTGTCCACCTTCCGCATCAGCTTAAGGATGGACCCTATTTTCTCGGCTAACTTTGGGACAAATCTCGACAGTGAGGTTAGTCAGCCTTCTAGCCTTTGCACTTCTTTAAGATTTTGCGGGCTCCTCATTTGTTCTAGAGCTTTGCATTTGTCTGGATTAGCCTCTATGCCCCGACTCGTGAGTAGGAACCCTAAACCCTAAACTCTGAACACATATTTTGTCGGATTAAGCCGCATGTCAAACTTTCGAAGTTGAGAAAATATTTCTTCTAAGTCTTTGGCATGTTGCTCCGAGTTCTTTGACTTCAGAATCATGTTGTCTACATACACCTCCACATTCCTCCCTATTTGTTCCTTGAATACTCGGTCCATTAGCCTTTGATACGTGGCTCTGGCATTCTTTAGACCAAACATAATTACTTCGTAACAGAAGTTCGCCTTATCAATCATTAACGCGGTCTTCGATTTATCAGCCTCGTGCATGGGTATCTGGTTATACCCAGAGTAGGTGTCCAAGAAGCTCATCACTTTATGCATTGCGGCGCCGCCAACCAACCTGTCAATGTTAGGGAGGGAATTGTTGAAGATGGTTGCTGCCCCTTCAAGATTGTGTTTCATGAAGACTTCTATGTACTTTCATATGTATTGTGCTTTGCTTTAAATGTGTCTTAGGTAGTGCTTAGAGGTTGTCTAAGAGTGGGCTTTTTGCTGAGTAACTCACCTCATAACCACTGGCCATGTGATAAATAAGTTTTCTTAAACTGTTTTTCACATGTTTTACAAAAAACACGTTTACTGCATAAAAATAAATCTGTTCTTTTCAAAATAAACAGATTCATTTTTACACTGATGCCTTGGCTAAGTCTTGTGAAAATTAGATTTTGTGCATCATGTATTTTGACTAAGTCTTCTATCTTTCAAAACGACTGTGTTTCAAATAGTTAAGCTTTTCTGTTTTCGTTTTGAAAAATAAATCTGTTCATCTGTAAATGAATAGATTCTTTTTGTCTCTGGTGCCATATCTAGCTTAAACGTTTTTCAGTTTTATCTTTGCACCAGAATGGTTGACTAAGTCTCCTCACTTAACAAATTCTCTAACTGCTTTTGAAAATAAATCTGTTCATTTTATTTTCAATATGTTCATTTTATAACAGCTTTAACTGTTTTTCAAAATTCTGTTATAAGTTGGTTTTCTATAAAATGAAAACTTGTTTCGGAGTTTAAACATCGTTCATACATTTGTAAAAAAAAGTTTTACAGCAGAGAATTAAGAGTTTACAAAGGATTAGCATTTGTTCTTCAAAGATTTCGAAAATCTCAAAGTGCTTGTTCTTGGTTTGGTTCCAAAAGCTTGGTGTGAGGTGCTGCTACTGTTCTAGCAATCTTGCCTACTGGTTTAAGGCAGATCTTTGTATCCTCAATCAGGTGTAGTCGTTTCACTTTTCATTCATTGTAATAGTTTGGTTGAACACTCTTCTTGATAGGTTTTCTTGAAGAGTGTGTGTGTGAGCTGAAATAGGTTTTTTCAGCAAGAGTACCTAAGTTCTTGTAGGTTTCAAGAACAGTGGGAATTGTGTTTGTTTGTATTGTGATTTAGTGAATTTCACCTTGTTGTAGGTGAAGACTGAATGTAGCTCAGTTGAGTGAACCAGTATAACTGCCTTGTGTTCATTCTCTCTCAATCTCTGCATTTAAGTTTCTGCATAATTGATAAAACAGCAAAGAAATAAATCTGTTCAATTAAAAATAAATCTGTTCTTTCTGGGCACGGTTGATATTGTTCTTAATTTCTGGAAAACTGGTTGATTTCAATAAGAACACTTATAATCTATTAAAAGCCATTAGAATAGGTGATTGTAATAGATCACTCAATAAACTGTCAAGCCATCAATTGAACCTTAATCACTTGCTTGAAATTGAAGGTTGCTGTTTTGGTGATTCACTGTTTTTCGTTCTAATATCAGTGTGTGTGCATCTGGAAAATCTATCTGCATAATCTTGTGATTAACCTTGCTGAATAAACGCTTTTCAAACACAAATAGTGCCAAAATAAATCTGTTCATTTTCACATAAATCGATTTATTTTCTGTAAACTGTGTTAAACACTGTTTCTGCAAGAAAGATTTAAAAGGTCAATTCACCCTCCCTCTTGAACTTTGGCACTATTAAACCCAACAGGGATAAGCGTCTTTCGGGCATGCTTTGTTTAGGTCCATGTAGTCGATACACATGCACCACTAACCGTTTTTCTTTTTTACTAGCACGATGTTGACCAACCACGTGGTATATTGGATTTCTTGGATGAACCCGACCTCAAGTAGCTTATCCACCTCTACTTGTGTTCTCCCAGCCTCCTCTTCCTTTGAGCTATCGACCTAACTTTTCGGCAGACAACTGACCTACGAGACATGACCTCGGGGTCGATGCCCAGCATGTCGGCCACCATCCAGGCAAAAATATCTTATTTTCAGTCAAGACCTGTGTAATATTTTGTTTATCTTTTTCCCCTAGATTCGCGTTGATCTGCGTATCTTGCCCTGGTTTGCCAATTTTCCATGGAACAGTTTCGTCCCTTGGTTCTACTCGCGGTTCATCGTATGGTCTTGGGTCGAAGTCGCCATTCCCTATAATAGTGTTTACCTCTTTTTTTCACAATCTATATCTTGGTAGAATTTTCAAGCTTGCCACGTACCATTCTCATGCGATTTTCTGATGTACTCTTACCCTTGCGATTTTTCCACTTTCGGTCGGAAACTTCATGGTTAAATGTGGGGTTGAAACTATAACCCCTAGTTGGTTCAGAGAGGGTCTTCCTAGGAGCATGTTATATGAGGTATAAGCATCAACGATCACGTACCTGATCTTGATGGTTTACTACCTTTATCCTCTCCAAACTTGGTATACAGATCGACGTATCCTCTTGTATCCATCATATCCCCTGAGAAGCCTACAATTTGTTCTTCGAAAGGGATTACTAAGTCGGAGGGCAGTCCCAACTTCCTTAAGGTTTTTTAAAAGAGAACGTCCACAAAACTCCCTTGATCGACAACGGTTTTCATCATCGTACAAGTGGCTACTTCGACTCTGATTACCATGGGATCATCATTATCTAGATCTATTACCTGGAAGTGTTCGTCTGAAAAGGTTATCGATAACATGGTCCTCTTTCTTCGAACAAAATTAACCGAGTAGAGATTACGTATGTGACGTTTTCGTGATGAGTAAGACGTCCCTCCTCCCATGAATCCTTCTGCAATGGTGTTAATGACCCTTTTGGGTGGGCCATTCCTCCCTCTTTATTTATTATCCCGCTTCTTGGGTGTTCTTGATTGTGGACGATAATCTTTATGACTTGTCCCAGGTTCGTGTTGGTCATACCTTCCCTCCTTTCTCAAGAACCGCCTCAAGTGGTCGGCTTGTATGAGCTCCTCTATCTTATCTTTAAGTGTCACCCACTCTTCAGTAGTGTGGCCGAAATTCCAGTGGTACCGGCAATGTCTACTTTGATCGACATTGGAGGGTGTAGGAGTCCTCTTTTGGGGTGGTATCAAGTTCGCGTTTAGGGCTTCCTCCAGAATCTGAGACTGCTTGGACGTCAGGGGGTGTAATGTGGGAATCTAGGCGGCTTCAAGAATTCTTTGGGCCTTCTCGGCGAGTGTATTCCCCGGGGTGCTTCTCTCTCTGTTTTTCGGTTTTCGGCGTCAATCGTCAGCTTGGTTTTAAATTCCCGCATCTCTTCCAGTTCCATTAATTTTTTCGTTTGTCTCAGCTCATCTATGTTGTTCACCGGTTTCTTACATAGGTTGACGGAGAAGGGCCCTAGTTTGAGAACTGTTACTAGGTGGTGGAGTGCTACTTCCGGGCTCAAGTCTCTGATATTGAGGGCTACCCTTCCGAACCTATCCATGAAGAACCTGAGTGTTTTGGTTCTTTCTTGCCGAATGTTTACAAGGGTCAGGGAAGTTAGATGGTGGGGTCTGCTTGTGGCGAATTAGGTCGAGAACTTGGATACCAAGGTATCGAAATAGTCGATAGAATGTGATGGTAGACGGGTGAACTAATTCAATGCAGCTCCTTTTAACGAGGTAGGAAACATGTGACATAACAGGGCATCGTCAGTCGTGTACAAATTAATTTGAGTTACGTATGCATCAACATGTTCATCTGGATCAGTACTTCCATCATATCTATCAATGGTCGGGATCTTTCATGTGGGCGGTAGTGACACTTCCATAATGTTTTCAGTGAAGGGGTGTCGGCGTGATGACAGTCCTACAATTGCTCTGAAAGTTGTATAGCTGGTGTAGTGGGGTCGTGAACTGTTTTCCTCTTCCATGTGTGTTAGACTTTTGTTCTCAGACTAACCATGTTCCCTCCGATTTTCTTCAGCTGACGGTGTTTGCCCAATCTCCAACCTTTTCATCATCAATAAGTTCTCAGCTTTCAAAGCCTTTATCTTTTTTCGCATTCTTCTGCTTCATGTTATCTGATCCTTTCGGCAACTCGAACGTGGAGGAATCGCTTTGTAGCACTCTCTGTCCTGTCTACGCGACTGCGTTCTCTGCAAAATCACCCTCAGAACCTTCTCTTGAATCTCCAAACGTGACCTGCAAAACACACAGACAGCCTCTCTAGCGGCCGTTTGCACTCCGACGATCAAGTTAGACCACAGAACCACCAAAATGAGAAAACTAGTAGTGTGTGTGAAAAACTCTTGCTCTCTATTTTTCGTATCCCCCTCAATCTCTCCCTGATTCCCTTTTATGTCTCTCTCTCTGCTTCTGGGCATAACAGAATTCTGTTATGCTTTTCTGGCATATGTCAGAACCCTGTTATGCTTTTCTGAGACAATGTACCTCCAGAATCAGTAGAGTGTGGGTGCCTGTGCGTGTCCGCGCGTCTCTGCGCTTGGCTGCGCTTGTCTGTACCTTTAGCGGTACGGAGTGCACCTTTATCTGGACCGCACCCCTCTCAGATGATGACACGTGGAGGCATGCAACTCACATCTAACCACACACGTGTCACTTACTGGAAGGGCTCTAACGCTTCTCTTTGTGTGCTAAGTTATTCCCTTGCGGAGTAACTTAGCAAATTTCTTTCATCTGGGCAAATCACATACTCTCAGGAGAACGCCAGGTGTGGCCGGTCTAGGCACACTCACCAAGCGTTGCTCTCTGCGTAGACGGCTTACCCTTCACGCACGTAATGGGTTGAGGGAGTCACCAATCACTGATCGGTTTGCTAGCTCCCTCAGGCCACTCTCGTGCGCGATTCCCTGAGATGTGCTCATGCGAGGTCCATGTGTAACGCTCTCGCTGGGAACCTCAGTCCCAGTTTAACTGCGTGTAACACGAGAGCCCGATGACAATGCACCCGATGACTGATCAGTGCTCTATTTGCTTCTCGCGTTCTGCCCCCAGGCGTTAGTCTGGGAACTGGTCTGTGGGTGGCCACTTGGCTACTGACCACCGATCACCATTCTGGGTGATTTGTCCCCTGACCTTTCTGCCGCTGTCGGTGGTCACTTGATTACTGATCACCGCTCTTAGCGATCGCCTCCCTGATCTCTCTGTCACCTGGGCCACGCGTCACCCTGCGAGTGGTCCACGTGGTCCTCTGCTACTGACGTCATCGACTACCGATGACCGATCGGATCACAAGCCCCCCAGTCTCGAGTCGTGAACTCGTTCTCGGCGAAGAGACTAAGTGGTCGTGCCCTCAGTCCACGTGGCAAGTGGGACCGCATCACGTGCCACCTCACGTGCTGCTTCTTTAACGTTTGGACTTCCTTCCTTAATCTCGCGACACGTGGCCCCATCGACAGCCAGCGTGGTGTGTCGCTAGCGCTTCTCTTATTCAAATTGGCGCGCGCCTTCACTGTTCCTTCATCTTCTTCAATCGACTCTCAGACTTCTTGCGAACTCTTTCTCTGCGCACCCATCTTTCTTCAAGTTTTCTGCTTCCAAACCTCTTACGATCATCCAAAGGTATGGTTTTTCTTCTTCCTGGGTCTATTTAGGTCATCTTTACCGATTGCATTTATCTTCCTCGTTATCATGCATTCATCTTCCCTATTTTCCCTCTCTCGACCCGCGCTAGGGTTTTCTCGCGTTCTCGCTCTGACTTCTGCTTCTTCTTCTTCCTCTTTTCACCTGGGCATCTCTTTCTCCTTCCCCCTCTCTGTTTTCACCGAACCATTCATCATTCCCTCTTCTTCCATTCATTCTGACTTTTTGTTTTTCCTCCATTTGCAGCTATCTCGCGATGGCTCGCTTGAAACAAACCGCACGCATTATTGCCTCATCTTCTGGTGCACAGCCTTCCGCGAGTGCGCCAGCTCCGCCACCGCCTGTTGCCACCTCCTACCATGACAACGCCAGGGTCTACGATTGGGCCCCCCTGGCGTTGCTGGCTAAAACATCCACCCTGCTACCACAGGGTCATCTCACCTCTCTTCTGAGCCATGACCCGGATGAACCTTCGTGCGCCATAGACAGGAAAATGATTTCAACATCCAAATCCGCATTCCTCCTCGAGGGATGCCCATCTGCGCGGACGATAGGGCTACCAATGGGGTGCCCTTCGTCTTCATCTACTCCGCCATCTTCAAAAGGTTGAAGCTGCGCCTGCCATTCACCTTTTTCGAAAAGGAGCTGATGATGGAGCTGAACGTCGCGCCCTGCCAACTCCATCCAAATGTCTGGGCTTTCATCCGGGCATTTCAAATTCTTTGCAATTACTTCGGACTCGATGCCTCCGTGGACGTGTTCCTTTACTTCTTCGAGGCGAAGAACCCCGGGGACAGGTCCTGGGTGAGTTTGAATGGGGTTGCTGGACGGGTGCTCTTGGGCCTGTACCAGCAATCCTTCAAAGACTGGAAAGGCAGGTTTTACATGATATCTGCCACCCCACAAAGTCCAACCCTGCTCGAGGGGTACCCCCTCTACTGGGTTCCTGGGGTTGAGTTCAAGAAACCCAAGGACCTTGAAGCCATGGCCCCTACGAGCGCGAGCTATGTGGGCTGTTCCTGGGGGCCAAGTACAACTCTGCTCGCCTCATCAAAGATGAGTTTGACGTGGTGGCTTTGAAAAAATACATAGGTAGCTCTTTTTCTTCCACCTCTTAGGATACTTGCACCTTCTCACGCATGCTTTTATATATTTTGACTTACTTGTGTAACTTGGCCATCTAACTCTTCCTTTTCTCATCTATGTAGATTCAATGTCAGGGAAAGACAGGAGGCAAGCCTTGCTGGAGCTTGCCAAGCTTCGGGGGACCAAAGGAACTGGTTCCTCTTCTTCCACCACCGAGCCCATTGCAGCCCCCCCTCTCTCGGTCGCGCCAGCTGAAGGCCCCGAGCAGGGAAGGAAAAGAAGAAGATTGGTGAAGGCCTCTACTTCACTTGCTGCTGCTGCTGCTCCTTCAACCGAAGAGGAAAGCTCTGGCTCTCCTCTTATACACCGCCAGAGGAAACTGCCAGTGGTTGAGGGGGCCTCGTCTCTTCAGCCTGGGGAGATTGAGGTGGTGGAGGTGGAGGAAGGCTCTCCCCCTCCTCCCTCTACTCAACCTGCCCCAGAGCCCACGCGCCTTCCCTCTCCCTGCCAACAGCCGCCTCCAGCGTCTCAACCGTCATCTCCACCCCCCCAGCAGGCCAATCTCTTGGTCCATCTGCTCCTCCTGCTGGGGGCGCTTCCGCTCATCCAGGGGGTCTCCCACCACCACTGCCAACCTCCACTGCAACTGCTGAATGTGGTGGCTCCAGCTCGTGACCAAGCGCCTCTGGAGCTAGCCACGAGAACTTTAGCAGGGTCATCACCTTGGTTCGACAGCTTATCAGCAACCGAGAGCTCGTCGAATGGAACGGTGATGAGGTGGACATGCACCTGGCCAGGCAGATGGTGCTCTCTTTGGAGTTTTCCACCCAGCACCGCAAGCAAATAGCCCTGGAGAAGAGGGTGAAGGAGCTTGAGCACGACAAGGAGTCACTTCGAAGTTGCCCAAGGGTCTGTAGAGCTGATGCGGGGCATGGTGGAAAAAGCTAGGAGGGAGTACCTAGCGCAGGTCCAAGAGACCATCAAGACGGAGATCTTGATGGGGCAAACTGTTAGCTCTCTGGACTGCGCGGTGGTGGAGCTACGGGCCGAGACCTCCTCCCTACGCCAACTGAACTCTCAACTAGTGGGGGAGCTCGAGTCCACCAAAGAAGCGGCCGCTGCTGGAGAGAAGAGGCTTGAGGAGGTGGTGGGCAAACTGTCTGAAGCCAGGGGCCAACTAGAAGAAGCTGCCTCCTCCCTTGCAGCCCTTACCACTGAGAGAAATGCTGCGGAGCCCTCGAAGCAAAAACTGGAGGCGGAGAAAGCTGATCTGATGAATGTGGGTGCTGATGCCCTTACTGACGGATTCGAGCTGGCACTCGAGCAAATCCGATGCGTTCTCCCAGACTTGGACCTCTCGCAATTCAGCATTTATCACGAAGTGGTAGATGGAAAGCTCACCCCTCCTGCCCCTTAATCTCTTCTCTTTATTGTAAATTTTTACTTCTGCACAACTTTTCTTAGTACTCAGAATTTGTATAAGACTTGGTTGTGAATATATACTCTCAATTTGTATAAGCTTCTTCTCTTGTATTTTTCTTGAGCTTCACCTTTCTTTATGCACACGACTAGCTGTTAGCTAGCTTAGGTTCAGCGCGATCTTAAGCTTTATCTTTCCCTTTGCACACGACTAAGTGTTAACCAGCTTAGGCCTAGCGCGATCTGCCTCCTTTGATCTTGGCCTCTACTTGATCACGACTAGCTACTCCCTTAGCCTTGTGTTTAACAGTTCTCGTGCGCTGCTTTGCGCCACTAACCAATCACTGACGACTCATCAGTGATCGTTCTTCGATCTTTACTTGGCTACTCTGTCGCTCTAGCGCTAAGTGCATAGAGGACTTTGACATCGATCGCTCGAGGTGATGCCTCGTTTTGGGGAAAGAAAAGTGTTTCTCGCTAACCCCTCTTACTTTCCCCAAGGTCATCACCCTTCGGCGGATTGAGTCGTTCATTCCCTGCCTCACTCCTGGGTTGAGAAGGGTTTCGGGCTAAGAGCCTTACTGGGCCAATATTGGTGTATGCCAAGTGGGTAAGGACATTTGCCAGAATCTTTCCTTTCCCTCTCTTGGTCTTACTAGCACCCCTGGCTTTTCAAACCCTTAGCTGCCTGCGCTCACACCTGGGGTGAGGAAGACTTAGATCAGTGCCAGTGCTTGCGCCTAGGGCGAGTAAGGCCTAACCGATTACCTGCGCTTGCGCCTGGGGCAAGGAGGATTTTAACTTTAATACTAGCGCACACTTGACATGCTGGAAATTTTTTCTTTAATTGGGTGGCCTCGTTAAAAACCCTCCTTAGGGAAAAGAGTGCCCCCTTGTCTGTTCAACTGTTTCCACCACATACAAAGCATGTATCTTTTAGCGCGCGAATGCAACTACTTTACAACTTAACTGAAGTAAAATTTTAAATGGGTGGCGTTCCACGTCCTGGGGATTGCTCCTCCCTCCAGAGTTTCTAGCCGATAGGCTCCGTTCTCCAACGTCTCAACCACTCTGTACGGGCCTGTCCACTTTGGAGACAACTTGTTCTCCATCTCATTCTGATGCGCCTTTCTCATCACCAGATCACCTTCCTGGAAACGCCTGGGCCTCACCTTAGAGTGGTGCCTCCGCTCTACTCTTCTCTTTACGGCTTCAGCACTGACTCTGGCTTCCTCTCGCACTTCGTCCAGCAGGTCGAGATTCACCTTTCGTTCTTCATTGGACTCTTCAGCAATGAAATTCAAGAATCTGGGGGAGCTCTCCTGTATTTCCACGGGAATCATGGCGTCTGTCCCATAGACAAGGCTGAAGGGTGTCTCATGGGTGCTGGACTGTGGGGTGGTATGATAAGACCATACAATTCTGGGGACCTCCTCTGCCCAGCCTCCTTTGGCCTTGTCTAGTCTTCGCTTCAGCCCCCTGAGCAGTACTCGATTGGCCGACTCCACCTGCCCATTGGTTTGTGGGTGTTCCACTGAAGCGAAAACCTGCTATATCTTTAGCTCTTCACCCATCTTCCTCAGCTGATGACTCGTGAACTGGGTGCCATTGTCGGAGACCAACCTCTTGGGTATTCCGAAGCGGCAGACGATGCTCTTCCAAACGAAGTGCTCGACTTTCTGTGCGGTGATGTGTGCGACTGGTTCTGCCTCCACCCACTTGGTGAAGTACTCGATGGCCACGATGAGAAACTTCATCTGCCTTATCGCCAGGGGAAAAGGTCCTAGGATGTCGATCCCCCATGTGTGGAATGGCCACGGGCTATGGA
The DNA here is from genome assembly GCF_051622355.1 of Phaseolus vulgaris. NCBI lineage: Eukaryota > Viridiplantae > Streptophyta > Magnoliopsida > Fabales > Fabaceae > Phaseolus > Phaseolus vulgaris. The sequence continues at coordinate 12,170,116 of NC_143508.1, forward strand.
TGGACCTCAACTCCTCAGGAGGTGCCTTGTGCCAGTCTGCGTGCAGTTGACACTGTTTGCAGCGCTGAGCAAACCTTACGCAGTCTTCCTTCAGCTTTGGCCAGTAGTACCCCGCGCGGAGTATCCTACTTGCCAAAGCGCGACCACCTACGTGGCTTCCGCACACCCTCTCGTGCAGCTCAGACATGAGTCTGGTGCATTGCTCGCCGTGCACACAGATCTGCACAGGGTGAGAAAAACCAAATCTAAAGAGGTTTCCATCTATTAGAATAAACTTACTTGAACTCCTCTTTATCCTTTTTGCCTCTGCCACGTCGAGTGGGAGTACACCATCTTCGAAGTATAACTGGTATGGCGTTATCCAGGTGTCGGGTTCCTTCTCCGCGCGGACCTCCATCGACTCATCGGTCTTCGACAGTCGCGATCTCACCCTCGATGCTCTCAGCGTTTCTTGGGTCAACGACCGATGACCGATCGTTAGGCGCTCCATTGATTTGTATACATGAAGTACCTGGTTGTCTGACACGAACGCACGCGGTACCTTCAAGGTCTCCTGAATGACGGTCCTCTGCTTCCCCCCTTTGCCTGAGCTGGCCAGCTTGGCAAGCAGGTATGCTCTGGCATTTTGCTCTCTTGGCACGTGTACCAATTCAAACTCGGTGAAGGACGTCTTCAGGAGCAGTACATACTCCAGGTAGGCTGCCATCTGGGGATCCTTTGCCTGGAACTCCCCTGTAACCTGCCCCGTGACCAGCAAAGAGTCGCTTTTGGCCAGCAGGTCTCTTGCTCCCATTTCTCTTGCCAACAACATTCCTGCGATCAGGGCTTCGTACTCCGCCTGATTGTTGCTGGCCTTGAAGGCAAAGCGGAGGGACTGCTCGATCAGTACCCCGTTTGGGCCTTCCAAAATGACTCCAGCGCCACTCCCCTGCTGATTAGAGGAACCGTCCACCGATAACACCCATCGGAAACCTAAACCTTCTGCAGGTGTCTCGATCGACGACAGCTCGACTACAAAGTCCGCGAACACCTGCCCCTTGATCGGTCCTCGGGGCTCGTACTGAATGTCAAACTCTGACAATTCCACCGCCCACTTAACCATCCTGCCTGCTACATCAGGTTTCTTCAGCACATTTTGGATAGGCAGATCAGTCATCACCACCACTGTGAAGCTGTGGAAGTTTTTGACTGAGTCTTCTGGCTGAAAACACCACCGCCAGGGCAGCCTTCTCGAGGGCCTGGTACCTTGTTTCAGGGCCTTGCAGCACCTTACTCACGAAGTAAACAGGCCTCTGGGTCTGGTCTTGCTCTTGCACCAGGACTGAGCTGACTGCTCTCTCCGTCACAGCGAAATATAGACGAAGAGGGATGCCTACCTGAGGTTTTCGCAAGACTGGTGGGCTCGCCAGATACTCCTTCAATTTGATGAAGGTCTCCTCGCACTCCTGTGTCCAGAGGAATTTGCTGTTGCGTTTAAGACACTGGAAGTATGGATGACCTTTCTCCCCTCCAGCGGACATAAACCGGGACAAGGCTGCCAAGCGACCGGTGAGCTGCTGCACTTCCTTCACCGTCGTTAGGCTCCTCATTGCCACGATTGTTGCACACTTCTCTGGGTTAGCTTCGATTCCCCGCTCTGTTAAGAGGAAACCCAAGAACTTCCCAGCCTCCACACCAAAAATACACTTCTCAGGGTTGAGCTTCAGCCTGTACTTGGCAATGGTGGTGAATAGTTCTTCCAGATCAGCTGCAGATGCTTCTTCTCTCGGGACGTAACCACCATGTCATCTACATATGCATGTACGTTCCTTCCCAGCATGGGCGAGAGTACCCTATCCATGAGCCGCTGGTAGGTGGCCCCCGCGTTCTTTAGCCCGAATGGCATGACCTTGTAGCAATAGCAAGACCGTTCCGTCATAAACGCGGTCTTGCACTCATCCATGGGGTGCATCCTGATCTGGTTATACCCTGAAAAAGCATTCAAGAAGCTGAGTAGCTTTCCCCCTGATGCGCTATCAACTAGGGCATCTATACTGGGTAAAGGGTAAGAATCCTTGGGGCACGCCTTGTTGAGGTCAGTAAAGTCCACGCACATCCTCCACTTCCCGCTTGCCTTCTGAACCAGTACCACGTTCGCTAGCCACTCGGGGTACTGGATCTCTCTGATATGCCATGCAGCAAGGAGCTTCTGCGCTTCGTCGTGGATCACCTTTCTCTTTTCCTCGTTGAATTTCCTTCGCCTTTGTCGCACAGGTCGAACCTTCGGATCCATCGACAGACGATGGCAAAGGAAATCAGGGTCGATTCCTGGCATGTCGGACGCTGACCATGCAAAGGCACCCATGTGCTTTTCGATCACACCAACGATCAGCTTTCACTCTTCTTCAACGAGGGATCCCCCCAATTTGAACTTTTTCCCCCTGATGTTCACTTCGACCCATCCTTCAGCTGGGTGGGGCCTTCTCTCGCTGGCGATGACCGCCCTCGCGATCCCTGACTCGCGAGGAGCGATCGCGCCTTCCTCTTCTTCTTCAACTTGGGCTACCTGGAAGCCCCCCACGCAGCGTTCTCCATCCTCTGAGCGCCCTGTGTCTCCCTAACCACCGATCGCTCTTCGCGCACACCTGGTGGTGGTGTCGTGGTGACGTGGCATACACTTCTCTTCTGCTTCAGGCTGTTCTCATAACAGCGTCTAGCCTCAGCCTGATCCGACTTGATGGTTATTACGGTCCCCTCCATCGACGGCAGCTTCAACTTCATGTGCCTCGTCGATGGTATTGCGCCCAACCTATTGAGTGTTGGCCTCCCTAACAAGATGTTGTACGCAGAAGGGGCGTTCACCACCAAGTACTTTATCCTTTCGGTGCGGGCTGTCGTCCCATCAGTGAACGTTGTCCTCAGCTCAACGTATCCCCGCACTTCTACCTGATCTCCTGCAAAGCCGTAAAGACACCCGGTATACGGCCTCAGTTGATCAGGGGACAACTGCAACTTGTTAAACGTCGGCCAGAACATGACGCCTGTCGAGCTTCCTTGATCTACGAGCACTCGGTGCACTCGTCTTCCAGCCGTGATGAGGGAGATGACCACAGGGTCGTTGTCGTGCGGGACAACGTCCCGTAGATCAGCTTTCCTGAAGACAATATCTACTTCAGGGTAATGGCTCTCATTTACCGCGTCTACCGCCATAACCGACCGGGCGTACCTCCTTCTCTGTGACGCTGTGCATCCCCCATCAGAGAAGCCTCCCGCGATTGTTTGCACTTCCCCGTGCACAGGGACTTCATGCTGCTGTTCTCCAGCCTGAGATCCCGACGCGCGATCACCCTGCGGCTCACGCAGGTAATCTGCTAGGAACCCATACTTCACCAACTCTGTCAGTTGGTGTCCCAACGCCAAACAGGAGTGAAGTGTGTGGCCAAAGGCCTGGTGAAACTCACACCACTCATTCTTCTTTCTACCAAGTATCTTATCAGTCTTCTCCGGTACGCGTAGTCTTGCTGCTACAACAGGAAGGGCGATGAGAACCGCCAATCCCACCATGAAATTGTATCTTGGGGGCGCATTGTTCTTCCTTGCACGCCCCCTGCTCTGATCCTTGCCTGGTGAATAGGGACGAGGTTTTTCCCGCACCTTTTTCCCCTCCTTGGCCTCATGCACCCTTGCTTGTTGCGGTTTCCCTTGCCCTCCACGCGGTCTTGGTGGTGCAGCACTTCCTCTTTTCTCAAAAACCTCTGTTTCTGCCACTATGTGCGCCACCGCGCGTCGTCGGTCTCTGCAAAGGTGCTGGGATGGCTCCTGATGAGAGACTCGCTGAAGGGGCCAGGCAGCACTCCCTTCTTAAACGCGTGCACCAGCATATCTTCATCTTTGCTGGGCAGTCTAACCACTTGTGCTCCAAAGCGGTTGAGGTAGTCTTTCAGCGACTCGCCTTGGTACTGACGCACGTCGAACAAATCGTATGACACCACTGCAGGTGCTTTGTTGACGATGTATTGCTCAGTGAAGAGCTTTGAAAACTGAGAGAAAGACGTGATATGCCCTTCTGGTAAGCTCACGAACCACTCCATGGCGATTCCGCTTAGCGTGCTCATGAACATTTTGCAGTTCACAGCGTCTGAGCCCCCAGACAACATCATCTGGGTGTGGAATGCCGTCAGATGCGCCTCCGGGTCTTCTACCCCCTTGAACGACGCCTTCACCCCCACCAGGTTGGGAGGCACCATGGTTCCCATGATTTCAGGGGAGAATGGCATGGGGAACGCTCTTGGAGGTGACGGCTGCCTAGACATCCTTTCGTCAACCACGTGTTCCCTCTGCGCCTGCAACGTCCTCCTCAACTCTTCATTGACGCGATTCAACTCGTCGTTCCTGTTTTGCGACGCGGCCAACTCCGTCTGCATCCTTTCTTGTTCAGCTTTTGAAGCTGCGGCGTTATCCTGCAGCGTGCGCACCATCTCCAGGACCTGCGCCATTGTCACAGCTCCTTCGTCAGCAGATGGCGCAGGTGATGGTTGTCTGTTTCTTGGCATCTTTCCCTATCAAAGAAGTTGGTAAAACTCTGGTAAGCTTCAAAACTGTGGTGTATATGGGACCACGATTCACTCGTGCCCCACGGTGGGCGCCAAATGATCCTTTCGGCAACTCGAACGTGGAGGAATCGCTTTGTAGCACTCTCTGTCCCATCTACGCGACTGCGTTCTCTGCAAAATCACCCTCAAAACCTTCTCTTGAATCTCCTAATGTGACCTGCAAAACACACAGACGGCGCCTCTAGCGGCCGTTTGCACTCCGACGATCAAGTTAGACCACAGAACCACCAAAATGAGAAAACTAGTAGTGTGTGTGAAAAACTCTTGCTCTCTATTTTTCGTATCCCCCTCAATCTCTCCCTGATTCCCTTTTATGTCTCTCTCTCTGCTTCTGGGCATAACAGAATTCTGTTATGCTTTTCTGGCATATGTCAGAACCCTGTTATGCTTTTCTGAGACAATGTACCTCCAGAATCAGTAGAGTGTGGGTGCCTGTGCGTGTCCGCGCGTCTCTGCGCTTGGCTGCGCTTGTCTGTACCTTTAGCGGTACGGAGTGCACCTTTATCTGGACCGCACCCCTCTCAGATGATGACACGTGGAGGCATGCAACTCACATCTAACCACACACGTGTCACTTACTGGAAGGGCTCTAGCGCTTCTCTTTGTGTGCTAAGTTATTCCCTTGCGGAGTAACTTAGCATATTTCTTTCATCTGGGCAAATCGCATACTCTCAGGAGAACGCCAGGTGTGGCCGGTCTAGGCACACTCACCAAGCGTTGCTCTCTGCGTAGACGGCTTACCCTTCACGCACGTAATGGGTTGAGGGAGTCACCAATCACTGATCGGTTTGCTAGCTCCCTCAGGCCACTCTCGTGCGCGATTCCCTGAGATGTGCTCATGCGAGGTCCATGTGTAACGCTCTCGCTGGGAACCTCAGTCCCAGTTTAACTGCGTGTAACACGAGACCCCGATGACAATGCACCCGATGACTGATCAATGCTCTATTTGCTTCTCGTGTTCTGCCCCCAGGCGTTAGTCTGGGAACTGGTCTGTGGGTGGCCACTTGGCTACTGACCACCGATCACCGTTCTGGGTGATCTGTCCCCTGACCTTTCTGCCGCTGTCGGTGGTCACTTGATTACTGATCACCGCTCTTAGCGATCGCCTCCCTGATCTCTCTGTCACCTGGGCCACGCGTCACCCTGCGAGTGGTCCACGTGGTCCTCTGCTGCTGACGTCATCGACTACCGATGACCGATCGGATCATTATCAAACTCTCTCTTCATTTCCATTATCATGGCTATGGGATCCACTGATGGTCCTTTGTTCTGTCGGTCGTTTCTTGTCATACTTCTCATCGCTACCATGTGGCTACTCGATAGGTTTTTCTTTCAACCCCACGGTGGGCGCCAAAATGTTCTTACAATTTTGAGGCCGAAGATCCGCTACCAATTGTCTTCTATCTTTTCTTCTTTCGCTCGCCGTCAAGTATGTCTAAGGGGTAGGGTACCTGCAAAAACACTTCAGCGCTCAAGTGAGTTTAGATATTGGAGTGTTTAGTGAGTTTAGAACTAGAAAAGTCATTACCCTTTATCATGAAAGTTTTGTCCTATTTATAGTCTTCTGTCTTAATCACGTTATTCTAGACCCAATAACTCTTAATGATGTTTAGTTATTCACTAATCCCAAGTTAATCTAATTAATCAGCTGGAATGTTACCTTTGCATTTAACCGAGAGGTCATAAGGCTATTTACCTTGTCGACCACTCGGGCTCAGAAATCGAATATGACACTTTGTGTTTGATGTAATAAATGTAGATTTTTTTAATTAAAAAGTGTTTCTATAAGGTTTGTAGGGATGGGTGCTTATTCGTGTTGTGATTCTAGATCTTCACTATTTGTCACTCGTATGTTTAGTGTTTTTTATCATTTCAATCTTCTCGGTATTTTTGGCAGAGGTACCTGCATTTGTACTTTAACATTTAAGTTGTTTGAGTTCGAGTGAATGTGCTAGTTGTTGGTCAAAAATTTTGTACCGTGTACCCCAGGATGATTATCCATTTATAGAGGGACTTTGAGCCTTCGACCATACGGATGATTAAGCAAGATCCAATCACCTTCTAATTGTCATTTAGGACATGTAATGTGGTTTGTTATGTTAATTGCATTGTTATGCCTAACACATTATTGGAACAACATGAATGTGCCGGGATGCCGATAGCCCAAAAGGACATTCAGACGATACATAACCGAGACGCCGAATATGTCCCAACCATCTATGTGTCAAGAGTTCTCTCGACATCCGGTAGTAAAAAAGTATATCCATACATTTCAAAAAAAAATAATGGTAATTCACACATTTTGGAAAAACAAAATGATAATGAAAACGTACTATCTCTTCTTTAATTATTTATTTTAAAAGAGAAACACTTATTTTCTATTAATAGTTATATTCATTGATTACCCAAACTAAACTATAAAAAGTTAGTTTATTATTTTAATTGATTGAGTCTCAGCCGAGCTAATTGAACAACACCAATATTTTCAGCATTGTTTTTATGTTTTGGATAGAAACAAATATTCTTTGTGCTCCTTGTCCACAAATGCATGTCCAAATACACACTAATTAAAATATGTTCAACAGAAAGAGTAAAACAAAGTACAAAAGGAAATCAAATTTTCCTTGTTCTCTTTGCTTAAGAGTCTGAACAAGTAAGAAATATAAGAAGTTATGCATCGAAAAATAGCAGAATAAGTTTGAATGGCCAGTTTAATTGTTAAGGACATCATCTATTCCAATCCAACAGAGGAATTGGTGAAGCTGGCCAAAATTCCAGCTTCAGCAGCATAGTTAAGCAGAAGTAGAACTTTCACATTCTGGCCTTAGCAACCACAATACTGCCTCTATCAATGTCAACAGCTCCTGGCCTAGTCCATGATTCTTTAAACTGATCTTCAGTTACTCCTACAAAAACATCAAAGGGAAAAAAAAGTTTGGTTTTGACATTCTGTGAGTATAAACATCTTTTTATCTCAATTAATTAGAAATCTTTCTAGGTATAATTTTCAAAACAATTATCACAAAAGTCAATGATCTTATTGATGCATGATGTGTTGTTAGTGTGTAATAATAGTGTATGACTTGCCTTTTCCCATTGCAGCAGTTGAAGCCACACCTCCTTGAACAGTCTTGAGGTATCTGTCATAGTAGTTAGCACCAGCCCATTTCTGGTGGGCAAGTGTGTCAACCCCATTGTTCCTCTCCTCTCTCTGAATCCTCTCCACATAAGCCAGCATGCCCCTGTTGGCAAAGTCTCTTGAAAATGTTGAAGTGATGAGTGCATTAGAATGCAAACCTCCAACTGTGATGAACTGCCACACATACCCCAACTTTGCAATCTTGGGAATGAAGTCTCTCATTTGCTCATCACTCATGCCAGAAGCATCCCAGTTGAAAGATGGAGAGAGGTTGTACCCCAGCATCATCTCAGGGTACTTTGATCTAACCCCCTCAGCAAACTCTGTGCACTCAGCCACATTGGGGCTTGCAGTTTCCATCCATATCACATCAGCATGTGGAGCAAAGGCCCAACCTCTTACAACTGATGCTGTTACAGACCCTTTGAACCTGTAAAACCCTTCTCTAGTCCTAGGCAAGTCCCAGTCCCAAAACAGGTTCCTCACTCCTAACCTCTCAGCAATCTCCCTACCTTCCTCATTGGAAAGGCACCTTTCGTAACTTGAATGGTGCATCCACTCATTCAAATTCCTTCTCTTCTCTTCCTCTCCAATGTTCTGCCTCCCAATTGCTTCCACAACTGCTTCTGAGAGAGTCTTCAACTGTGCCTTTGACAGCCACTCATCCTCCAAAGCCTGAAGCTCAGCTCCACTTTTCCCAGCAGCCATGTCTTTTGCCATAAGAGTTGCCAAGCTCTTTCCCCTAAGGTTTGGGTTGGTCACACCCAAGATAAATTGGTGGTCCCTAGTGTCAATGTTAGATTGAACCAAATTAGCAGCTTCTGCATCTGTTCTAGCCACCAAAACAGTTTCCACCCCCATGACATCAAACTGAAGCCTTGCTGCCACGAGCCTATTGATGTGTTCACTGATGGCAACCAGAACTTTCCCTGCCATGTGGCCACACTTTTTGGTCACGGAAGACTGGTCCTCAATGTGGATGCCAGCAGCGCCTCTCTCCACAAAGAGCTTGCAAAGCTTCACAGTTGCTGTGGTTCCACCAAAACCTGTGTCACCATCAGCTATAATTGGTCTCAAGTAATCAACATAAGGGGTCCTTGCCCTCTCTTCCCTGCTCATGTTCATTCTCTCCTCTTTTTGTTTCCTATCATGGTATTGCTGAGCGAAGAAGAGGTGCTCAACCTTGTTGGGGACAGTGTCATAAGGGTAATCAGCAAGGTCAGGGCCTGGCTCATTGGTGGTGGTATGAGTGGCCGAACACTGCCACCCTGAGACATAGATGGTGTCCAAGTGTTTGGCCATCTGAGTGACCTGAACAGGATCAAGTGCACCAAAAGTCCTCGAGGCTGTGCCATTGGCTTGGTGGTTCTTCAGAATGCGCCATAGCTTTTTGGCCATCTCATCTGAGCCATAGGTTTGTCTGAGGTTACCTCGTAGGGACACCACATCTCTAGCTGAGTATGGTCTTTTGGTTAGCTTGAACCTCTCAGAGTTCCACCATGCTTGCACCTCTGCCACTTCGGCTTCAAACCTGGCTTCTTCTTCCACTATCTGTTCATGTGTAATTTGCATTAGCATTCTTATATAATAGCATGCATTAGAGACACCAATCACAGAATAGGAATAATTTCCTTGGAGACACCAATCACAGAATAGGAATCATTTCCTCCCATAAGACAACCCTGATACCTTTTTCTTGCCCATGATTGTAAAATAAAAGACTCTTATTTTTCCTTAAGAAATCAAAAAAGTTATATTTGCAATTTACATTCTGCAAATGCTAGACAAAAATGTTGAAACAAAGATTATGGTATAAAATACTAAAACTAAAAGAGGTCTGTATAGTACAATAATCTTGTACTTTTCAAACAATGATATTCTTAACACAGTAATCCAAAAACTACCAATTTATCAATAGACAGAATTGACACGTTCTCCTTGGGAAAAAATGGATTGAACTCTTAACTTTTCCATCTCTGACTAGGGACCAAAACTAAGAAAACAATGACGAAAGCATATTCAGAATCAGATTCCGACTTAGTCACTATTTAGTGAAAACCATAACATAACATGGCACAGATCCTTTTTCAGACCAAACAAGATTGCTGCCAATTTGGGTCATTTGTTTGCACAATGTTCAGAGTTCGGACATATGTTAAAAAAGGGGAAAATAAAAGTAAAAGCCCACCAGGGGATCCTTTCTGTTTCGTGCGTGCAGCACAATGTAACATTAAATTTTGCAGAAGCTGGAGCTAGTCATTCAACTGGCAAAACATGCATTATATAAATTTTATCCAAACTCAAATTCAAAATAAGTTTGTCATATAACAACAATTCTGCTAAAGTTGGCCTTATCACTCAAAGAAAAGTTCAATTAGTTTGCATGAAACTAGTTGTTGCACACAAGCGAAGTTCAAGAACTGAGGAAAGCAAATAAACTGAAGAAAGCAAAGCAGAGCAAAAGTGCAGGGAATTATTGAGCTTACGGATGAAGGCATGAAGAGTGATGAAGCCATGGTCAGAACTCTTTCTTTTTTGGGTAAATGATATAACTTGAACAATTTTGAGAAGCTCAAGAAAAAGGTCATCAATTTATACAACAAGAGGGTCACTATCTTGATCATGTCCTTGAAAGAATGGTGAGTTAGAAGAGACTACGGAAAAGAGAAACAAACAAAAACCAAGAAAGTTGATCTGATCACAATGTCTTGAGTTATTTTCTTCCTTCAGAAATTCGGAAACATGGCTCTTGAAAGCTGCATGTGCAAGCACGTATGGTGGTGGAACTTTGCTAACGCTCATATTTGTCATCTTCCATTTAGTATGATGTCAATCACAACACTGATTCTGTTTTGAAGTGCATTCCCATTATCTTGAAACACCAATAATTTCATACAGAATGTCATATTTAGTTGTAATTATGAATTCACAATTTTGATCATATAAATTACTTTTTATTGAAAAATCACTTGAAAGAATAAAATTTGTGTTTTAATTATTAGTAAACCATTAACATCTGATATAACAAAATTAAAGTACATGGTTGAAAATAATTTTGACATTATAAACTCACCCAAATTGTAAGAGGTTCACATAAAAGCAACTACGTATGTGAAGACAAATAAAAGAGATAGATTTCGTGCAAATTCAGTGTTTATCCTAGTCACAGCCTGGTTTTGACTTCTACGCAAGGTTGCTACAGTCACAATACCGTGATGAAAATCACACAAGAAAACTTGACGATTGTCGTTTTTTTTTTCACGATTGCCCTTACACACTCTTGAGCCAGTTTTATGGGGTTGAGTTAGGCTTAAAGTCCACTCTTTCGTAATATGGTATCATAGCCATTTTCGAGCCTATCCTAGCGAGTGTTTGTGTTGGGCCTATCGTGCCACCCGCTATCGGGCCGCTATCGGACCACCCATAATATATAGTCCCACGCACGAGCTTCTATCTATCACTCTCGGCGTGAGGGGGGTGTGTTGGGTGCAAACCTCAACTCTATGAGCCGGTTTTATGGGGTTGAGTTGGGCTTAAAGTCCACTTCGTAATATATTACATTCAAAATAAAAGGAAACTTTTTCAAAATATCCAAAAATATATAAATACCTAGGTTTTCTATACATTTGGATGATCTTACTCTTTTGTTTCCATTAAAAAAATATGATCATACTAGCTTAAAAGATATATTATGAGAAAGCTAACTAAAATAAATAAATATACAACAATGCATATTCATTTTATCTATCAATAATGGTATGTTTGGTTGTGATTCTCATCCCAATTGAGAACCTATATACTCACATGTTAACTTTTTGAAAACTTTTAAAAGTAGAGACTTCTCTCAAATTCACAAGAGTCAACAAAAGTTTTCATTAACTATGACCACCTTAAATCTTCATCTATGTGATTTCATTTTTTTTTAAAGTGACTCGATACATAAACTATATCAACAAATATAATCTTACCTCCTTGATAGTATAATTGATTCATATAAATCAATCACATGTGATTTAAGATCAATCTCACACTTGTGATGATGATATAACCCACCAATAATCATAATTGTTGGAGATTTCACATTGATTAAGAATAAAATCAACTTATGATATATAAATAGAATACAATTTTTACCTTACAAGTCAATTTTATAATGATTAGACATAAATATATTGGGGTAAGGGTGAGTTAAACATAAACCTATTTACTAAAAATAATATAGAATCACCTATATATGGTTTAACACTAAATCACCTAAGTTAGTTTTGTAAAGATGAGTTGAATATAAACCTATTTAATGTGAATAATATAACATCAGTCATATGTGATCTAATATTGAATCACATATATGTCATTTCTTTTAAATCTTGTTTTCTATAAATAGTGTTAACTTTTTTTTTTAATTTGTTCATATATATTAAAAGCATATTTAATAATATAAATATTTTCTAAGTTTTTAATTGATTAATTAATATCTTTAGTGTGATAAATTAAAATGATTATTATTATTACATGTTAAATTATTTTATTATAGTTAATAATTGAAACTTAATTTGTAAATAATAATTTAATTTATAATAGTACTATATATTTGTTAAATTATCTCTCAAAGAATGTAAGTAATGATTTAAGTAATTTTTTGTTCAATACTTAACAATTGGTAATTTGATTTGATGAAATACTTTTCTTATCTTATTCAAGTAAATATATGTATGAGGGAAAAAAAATTAGATCAACATATGTATGACAATCTAAAATTTTAGTTAGCGCTAAAAGTTGAATGTGGACAGTTACATTTTATAATACTCCCTTCAGGTATTAAACAGGTACTTTTAATTTAGTTTATTGTATAAAAAGTTTAAAATAATGCTATTAATGTACCAAATTTATTTTTATTATATAGTTAGTGACTTTATTTATTTAATAAAAAAACACATACATATAAGAGTAAACAAGAAAAAATAGTTAATTCTTTATAAAAAACACAAAATGTTTTATAAATAGGGATAAAGTATAATAAAAGAGGAATTATTATATCTAAAAATAATTATGGTTGAGAAAGATGAATTTAATAAATAACTAAAATTTATTTAGGTATTGTAATTATTATTTTTAAATGTTTATATATGCTTTTATAATCAAATATTTTCACATTTAGTTTTAGTGAACATTTTAATCAGTTGTACCAATATGATCCTGTAGCGATGCATTATAGCGCAGTCTTTTTTGTTAAAAGAAATATATACTGTTATATTATATTATATTATATTATATTATATTATATTATATTATATTATATTATATTATATATATAGTAAACTTTGTTTTAATTTAAAAAATCATATTATTAATTATTAAATAAATATAAATTTTAAAGATAACAATTTTTAAAAATTAGTTTATAAATTTTATTAATAATAAAATTATTTTAAATACCAATAATTTTAGTAGTATCTAATTTATTTAATATAATAACTAATTATTTTTATTTATAAAATTAATTTTTATTTAATAATTTTCAATAAAATAAAGACATAGTCGTATATTTTTATTTTTTTAAAAAATACGTTTGACTTTTGATTCTATAAAAAAGTTATAGTCCTTTTAATTATTTTATTTTATTTTTTAGTATCTACAATATTATTTTTAATTTTTAAAAAAAAACATTTATCAGATACTAAAACTAAATTATCTACATATTATAGGAACTAAACAAACGAGTAAACATATTAGAATGGCTAAAATAAAATAACAAAGATGTAAACAAAAACAGAAATTTTATAAGGAGTAAAAGTCAAACAATTTTTTAAGTATAAAAAACAAAACATAAATATAATTATACTTTAAGAATCAAAACATATGAGAATCTGAAAAAACATATATAATTATACTTTAAGAAAGGCTAACATTTAATAGATAAAATTTAAACTCAAATAATCAAATATGAAAAATAATCTTCCATCTTCAAACTTTTGAGAAATTAAAATTTTGTGACCAAATGATAATTAGAGTTTGTGAAATGGTTTGTAAGAGGGTGTGATTTTGGATTTGTTGAATACAAAACGGGAAAAAAAAGTATGGGATTCTTATATGATGAACTGTGTCTTTTCTTCTTGGGACAAGTAACATATAACATGCTTACTTGCTAGAACAAAATGGAAACTATAATTGTGGAAATATAGCAATCAGAGTGGTCCTAGACATGGATGTTTCTCAGGTTTCTTGTGAGTTTGAATTACAACTTTTATTCCTCTCAAACATATCTAACTAGTAATCTATTATCCAATCCCATAAGTGCACGAATGATAATATTTTTATTTGCTACGTGCTTATATATGTTTGGATGAACCAATGGTGATCCTGTTTTTTTTTTCATCATTAATTAAATTAATTTTTCTTTTTTCTTTTAAGGGGATCGAGATTGTTCATGTGGCTTTTCAAAATATTGAATGGGTTGGTGAAGATACCTAAAAATCTATATTTAAAGTACTTCAAAAAATATATGAATTAATAAATTTACTTTTGCCACAAATATATTTACAATTTTGTTTGTTTTTAAAATTTTAATATTCATGAATATCCACAAAAATGTGGAAACAGGCATAAAAAAATTGAGGATATCTATGCATGTATGAACAAGGACAGAACAAATTTTCATCTAACAAGTGGCATGATGAGGGAATATTATTCATGTTTTAGTATCTTATTTTATCACCCGCCTGATTTTAGGAGTATATTAAAATTATGAAAAATTATAATTGTATTTTCATTTAAAATATTATATAAAAAATAAAGTAATTTAATTATTTATTTATCTAATTATTATATTTATAAAATTACGTTTCTATGATTTTTCTTAACATATTTTGATCAGGCTAAACTTTTTCTAATATATATTTCAATTTTAATTTTTTTTCTTGTCTCCATGTAGTTTAGAAATTCGCAACATGCATGATTAGCTGAGAAAAGATAAATATTTTATGAGTATTTCCTTCCTGATAGCAATTTAGAATATCTTTAAACATCTTCATCTCATTTTCTTTTTAAGGATAGAGTTTCTTAGGAAGTAAGATGTTTATAGGTACTAGAAGCTAATATTTATTTGAATTAGGTTATGAGACTAGAGAGAGACAAAACTAGTATAAATATAATATATTTTTCTCTTGGAAATCCATTCAGCATAATTTCTAAAACAAAAAATTAATTTGAACTTTTTAAATTGTTTTGAAAGGATGTTTTGTGTAGTGGAATTCTTTAAATGAGTTATACTTTCAATGAATTGTGTGGCGTGGAAAACATGGATGAGATGATATATAAATTATGTCAAAAGTGATTATGTGATAAGATATGATGGATTGAAAATGAATTGTTATGGTATAATGTAAAAGTTAGAAGTTAAAGAGAAGTTATTAGTGAGTGGAAGATGCATAGTACGAGTATAAAGTTTAACAGATTGAATATATATTTAAGTTTTACTAATATGAGGATTAAGTTAAAAAAATTGAATACTCACTAATATAAATATTAAGTTAAATTTTTTTATGTATATTAATTTTTATTAATAATTTAAGTCATATAGATGAAATATCAGATAATGAAAGTTAATGGAGATTTTTTTACCGTCTAATCCATGAGTAAAAAAATCATTGGTCAAATTTGCAAATTAATAATTTCACTCTTTAAATAAATACATTATATTTATCAATTTGCAAGTGCAAAGTTTGATGTAATTTATTTAGACTTAAAAATAAAATAAAAATAATATTGGTTGAAAATAAATACATCATACCATTTAAATTTTTTTAAAGATTAAAATTGCAATCATTTGGAGAATATATTATAATGTTGTATTTTAGATCACTCCTAAATGGGCTTAACATTCCAATAATTAGGAGTTCATATGCAATTGCAGCCAGAATCTTTTATATGTTTCATATTTACTCGATGTAGGACTAGCAAGTAGATAAGTTTTTTCCCTTGAACCTGAAGCTAGAGTATTGTCTAATAGCAATCTCTAACATTTTCTTTTATTCTCGTTATGATTAGTTAAATTTTGTTAAAATTTTAATTTCCTTAATGAGAGCTTCATAAGAAGTTTTGTAGAGTGCAAGTTGTTATGTGAAAGAAATATATACTAGTAGGATTGTATTAAAAATTAAAAGCATTTGCAAGGAGGTAGCAATCTAGCATTCCATCCAAATCTATTCTACTTGGAAGAGGTGTTATAGACTATAAGGGATATTGTATGTCTATGTAACATATCAATAGCATATTTTTTTTATCTAATAATGTTCAGGCAGCATTAAGCAAAACTGTTTTTTGTGGCTAGATGAATACACCTAAATACCATTAGGAAAATAATTTGTTGTGCCCTTAAAGAATGAAAAAGAAGAAGGATGATATTGAGTTATCTGTAATTGGTGGAGAAATGGTGATGCATGTTGATCTATAAATGCAACTCGCTCTAATGACAGATGTGAAACATGTAAAACGAAGAATGAAGAAAAACAGAGAGAAGAGAGAAAGTAAGAAAAAGATAAAAAAGAGAAAATATGAACTATTATTATTGATTAAGGAAAGAGGGTACAACTGATATATATAAAACCAGAAACATTCGCATAAGTGAGTTTAAAAAGAGTTAGGCAAATCAAATTTTTTTATTTCTGATTTGAATTAAAATATTTATAAAGCTGATAATAAATATTCTAAAAAACCAACAATCACTCACACTTGGATTTTCTCTAAAGAAACACTCTTTTTATTGTATTTCTCTATTGTATTTTTTTCTGTGGTGCATATTACAATTGAGAGAGCATCCTATTTATAGGCTTTAGGAAACTCTTCTAGAAAAATCTTCATTATGACCTTAAAATCTCACTCACAACTTTTGATCTTTCATCTATCCAAACTTTCATTCTACTATTTTCTATGAACTTCTAATTTTAAATCTCACAAATTACATTTAAATTTTATTCAACAAAACTCCCCCATAAACTTAAATGTTTCTACCATCCATCATGTCAATCATATTCTTGTATTTGTCGAAAAGTACTTTCGGTAGCAGTTTTGTGAAGATATCCGCAACTTGATCTTGACTTGCAACATGCACCAATTCCACACTTCCTTTCTTCACGTGATCATGGATAAAGTGAAAACGAACGTTAATGTGTTTTGTTTCTTTCATGGTTCATTGGGCTCTTTGCCAACTCAATTGTTGATTTGTTGTCAACTTGAATCATGGTTGTACCTAGTTGCTTTAGCTCCATCTTGCTCAACAAATTTCTAAGTCATATCGTATGACATACACACCAAGATGTTGCCACATATTCAGCTTCACACGTCGATAGCGTCACGATCGATTGCTTCTTTGAAAGCCAAGAAAATGTTGTGTTGCGCATAAAGAATACATATTCTGATGTACATTTTCGATCATTTATGCCTCCACACCAATCGATGTCAGAACAATCCAAGTGATGCAGACCTTGGATGCACAGCAGGACTCGCTTCAACACCTTCCAATGTGAGTAAATCGGTTCCTCCATGAATCGACTCATGATGTCGACACTTAATGAAAGATCCAGCCTCGTGCATGTGAGATAACAAAGGCTTCCTACCAAACTCTGGTATCTACTTGCATCGAAATGTTCTCCTCCATCGAACTTTGAGAGTTTTGCACATGGTTCCATTGGTATTGATATTGGGTTTCAATTTTCCATCTTGTACTTCTTCAAAATCTCTTTTGCATATGTCTCATGTGATACAAAAATACCTGTCTTTTCTTGTCTAACCTCCAAACCAAGAAAAAACTTCATCAATCTCAAATCTGTCATCTCAAATTCTCGTCTCATTGTGCCCTTAAACTCTTCTATCATCTCATTATTATTACCCATAAAAATGAGATCATCAACATAAAGAGCAACAAATATCATGTTCCCTCTACTGTTCTTTGCGTAAATAGCATGCTCGTAAGGACATTGCTTGAAATCGTTCTCCTTGAAGTATGTATCGATACGAGTATTCCATGCCCGTGGTGCTTGCTTCAACCCGTAAAGTGCCTTTTTCAATTTTAGCACATTCTTCTCTTCTCCGATTTTCATGTGCCCAGGTGGTTGTTTGATGTAGACTTCTTCTTCAAGCACACCATTTAAGAAAGCCGACTTGACATCCATTTGAAATATCGGCCATTTAAACTGAGTCGCTTGGGAAATGAGCAATCGAATTGTCTCAATTCTTACAACAAGAGCAAACACTTCATCGTAGTCAACACTTCATCGTAGTCAATTCCCTCATTTTGTTTGTATCCCTTCGCAACGAGTCGCGCCTTGCACCTTTCTATCTCACCTTGAGCATTCATCTTTTTCTTGAATACCCACTTCACACCAATGGGCTTACTTCCCTCTGGAAATTTTGTTAGCTCCCATGTGTTGTTGCGGTCAATCGCTTTAATCTCCTCATCCATGGTAGTTTGCCACTTCTTGTCTCGTACTGCCTCTTCAAAGTTGATCTTTTAAGCATCTTCCAAAAGACATACAAGGTGTACCTCATTCTTCGAATCATACAAATCTTGCAAACTTCGCATTTTGGGATGTCGTGGTTCATCTTCATCATCGGTAGTTTCTTGTCGGTGCAATGACAGATGATTCTCCAACTTCAATCATAACCTCTGAAGAATTGTTCCAATCTCACTCGCTTGTTTCATTTATCTGCACATCACGACTCACCATCACCTTCTTGCTTATTGAGTCAAGAAGCTTGTATCCTTTTGTCTTCTCATCATACCCAAAAAAAAAATATCTTTTGCTTTTGTCTTCGAGCTTTGTTCTTCGTTGATCTGGTACGTGTGCATAAGCCACACTACCAAACACTTTGAGATGAGAAACTGTCGGCTTTTGTCCGCTCCATGCCTCTTGTGGTGTTTGATCCTCTAACTTTACATGCAGACATCAGTTTTGCACATAGATGGCGCATTGCACAGCTTCCGCCCAAAATTCCTTTGACATCTTTTTTCTCTTAAGCATTATCGAACCATGTCGAGAATTGTCTGGTTCTTCCTCTCGGCCACACCACTTTTGTTGAGGAGTGTACCGTGCGGTTAGAAATCACCTTATGCCTTGCTCCTTGCAATACTCCATGAAATTCGTCGAATTATACTCATCATCTCTATAGGACCGTACAACTTTGATCTGTTTATCAATTTCCTTCTCCACCATCACCTTGAACTTTTTGAACTCCTCAAATGCCTCAAATTTTTCCTTTAAAAAATAAACTCAAGTTTTTCTTGAGAAATCATCGATAAAAGTAATGAAATATCTTTTACCGCTGAAGGATTCTGGAGTAATTGGTCAACATATGTTGGTATGAATCAATTCGAGAGATTGCTTAGCCCAATACTAAGCCTTCTTTGGAAACGAGGTTTTCACATGCTTGTTGAGCACACATTTTTCACAAAATTTTCCCTTGTAGTCCATGTTGGGTAGCCCGTGCACCATATTCTTCTTCGCTAACTCTTTTAGACCACCATGATGTAGATGACCAAAACAGAGATGCCATAGCGATGCCTTATCTTCAATGTTGACTTGCAAACATTTTTCTCGTATGCTTCTTAAATTCAGCTTGTACATCCGATTTATTGCAATCTCGATTCGAGCAACCAAAGGTTCTTGCTTGTTCTTCAAGTGTAGTAGCCGATCTTTTAAAAATATCGAGTAACCTTTCTTCGTGAGTTGCCCTATACTCAAAATGTTGGTCTTGAGGTATGGTACGTAATAAACATCTTGGAATGACCCAATTAAGCCATCTTTTTGTAAGTAGCAAACCGTACCTCAGCCTTTTACCTCCACCTTTGATGCATCCCGAAATGACACATGACCATCTTCAATCTTTTGCAACTCTTTGAATAGGTACTCGTGATCGCACATATGGTTGCTTGCTCCCGAGTCGAGGTACCACAGAGTGTCACTATTAATGTTGACTTCAGCTTGAGCCATCAAGAGAACACCTTCATTTGTTTCGTCTTCCAAGGCTAGGTTGGTTGTCTCTTCTATCTTTATATCTGCTTGATAATCTTTCGCAAAATGCCCCACTTTACCACAATTATAACATTTGTTGGAGTTGCAATCCTTCACATAGTGACCATATTTATGACATTTGTAGCACTCGATGTTGGAGTAATTTGATTGACCGCCTCTTTCTCGACCACGTCCTCTTCCATGCCAAATTGGTTGGCTCGACTATTCCTTCTCCTTATAGTACCCTTCATGACTGTTGCCTTTACCACCACGACCGTTTCCACGACTTCCATGGCCACGCCCTCTACTTTGAGAATTTTGATGATAGAGTACCTTTTCGTCTTTGATTGACGCCTTGGTTTGAAGTGCTTGCTTAAGTGTTTCCTCCTTCTTCTTCTTTCGTTGCTCGTGTGCCTTGAGAGAACCGACAAGCTCGTCAACTATGAGTTTCGCTAGGTCCTTTGACTCTTCTATCACACACACAATACTCAAATTTTTTTTTAATGTTCTTAAAATCTTCTCCACAAGTCGTCCATCGGTCAATGTTTCACCGTTTCTGTTGAGTTGATTCACCACAGTCTGTACTCGCGTGATGTAGTCAGATACACTTTCTGACTCCATCATCTTCATGCTCTCCAACTCGACACGAAGATTTTGTAGACGCACTTGCTTGACTCGGTCGACTCCTTTGAACACCTTTTTTAAGATGTCCCACGCTTCTTTTGAAGTAGTTGCACTGGAAATCTTCTCAAAGCTCAACTCATCAACCGCTCGGAACAACATGTATATTGCCGCCTTATCCTTTGATCGTGTTTCTTTCGACGCCTTGGTTTGAGCCGCCGTATAACCCGTGTATCTGTTGGTTCTTCGAAACCTTATTCAACCACTTCTCATGCATCTTGAGAACCGAGAAGAGCTTTCATTTGAATGCTCCAGTTATCATATCTGGTCGCCTTCGTTAACCATGGTAGCGGTATTTGACCCGTCACATTTGCCATTGGCTCTTGATACCAAATTAAAAAACAAACAACCACTCACACTTGGATTTTTCTTAAAAGAAACACTTTTCTTCTTGTATTTCTCTATTGTATTTCTTTCTGTGGTGCATATTACAACTGAGAGAGCATCCTATTTATAGGCTTTAGGAAGCTCTTCTAGAAAAATCTTCTTTATGGCCTTAAAACCCCACTAACAACATAATTAAAATCCCACTCACAAATTTTAATCTTTCACCTACCCAAACTCTCATTCTACTATTTTCTAGTAACTTCTAATTTTAAAACTGACAAATTACATTTGAATTTTATTCAACATATTCAGCATTCCAAGCTTGGAGAAAAGAGAATGGAAGGTTGAAGGAGGAAAATTTTAGTCAAAATATTCACTTGTTGTAAACTGAATTGTACAGGAAGGAGCTTCAGCAAACCTTGTTGAGCTTTTTCTCTGATGATATGACAGTTTATCTCTATGTGTTTGGTGTTCTCATGGAAAACTTGATTGAATGTAATCTTGATGGCAGATTGATTATCGCAATAAATCACACCAGACCTAGGATGTAATATAAAAAGATTCTTCATGAGATGACTCAACCACTGTAAGTCACATGTGGTTAAGGCGAGAGCTCTATATCCCACTTCAGAAGAAATTTTGTAGACAATAGATTGTTTCTTTGATTACCATGATATAGGAGAGTTCCTTAAATAAACAATGTATCCAATAACATATTTTCGAGTATTAAGGCATCATGCTTAGTCAGAATCGCTAAAAGCTTTAATCTTCACTTAACTATTGGCATCAAGAAATATTCCTTTACCAAGAGTTTGTTTAAGATATTAAAGAATCCGTAAAGAAGCTTGATGATGAGTATAATACACATAACAAAAAATTGGATACGATGATGAAACACAAATGTTATGTTTGGCCTAATATTAATGATAAATGCCATAATAAAGTAATATTTCATATAAAATGATAGGTACTTGTGGACTTTAATTGATAAAATAGTTATAATTCAACCTCTAATTTAGGAATTTGAACATTTTTACATATTTTTGAATTATGAGATGAATGATAATGATTTATTCTCAATTTTGTGTTATTTTCAGAAATTTAAGGAGAGATGGAGAAAAATGGTATATTATGAATAAATATGTCACTTAGCCTAACCCTAATTGGTTAAATAGAAGGAATTAAGCATAACCCTAGACATCATTGGGATGAATCAAAGGAAGGAAACCCTAAAGGAGGCAACCGTAAAGGAGAAACACTCTAGATTTTCTTTTCTTATTGTCCATACTTTTAATAGTCATCATGAGTGGTTAATTCTTTTCTTTGGGATAGGGAGTAACATGTTCAAACTCTTATGTATTTAGGTGATATTTATCTAAAATATTTATAGTTCTTGATTGATGATTGATATTATCACTTTATTCTCAAAGCTTGAAAATATTCAATATTTTGATCCTTGGATTTGACTGGAAAATACTTATAATTATCTTACCTAAATGATAATGCTTTACATATTTGAATGTTAGGAATAAATTTGAAATGTTAATTGGTTTATAACATTTGTTCGTAATGATAAGGAGTTTTTATAAATATGCGAGAAATCGATATTTAGGAGACTCTCTTAATAATTTTGTATGCGAGGAATCAATATGAATGATTTTTATATGTGCATCAATATCAATCAATATGGAATATTATATGTTTAAAACTATATACGAGAGAAAAAGATTAACCTCATTTCCAATTTTTTCTAATTGAAATATTTTACTCTTTTACTTCGCTTTTATTTAGTTTTCATGCAAACTATTGTCAAAATCAAATCAAATTATTGTACATACACTACTAAAGAAATCATTAAATAGAAACTAATTTTAGAGACAAAAATGTTTAGTTGCTATATTGACTAAATTAGATACTATTTTAGAGACTAAAAAACTTTTTGGTATTTAAATTAGTTTTTATTATTGATGAATAGTTTCTAAATTGGTATCTAATTAGCCATAAATTATTTAGATTCTAAAGTTGGTAGCTAAATCCTTGGTAGCTAATTATATACCAATTTAGAAACTATTTATCGATAAAAGAAATTAATTTAGATACCAATAATTTGTTTAGTCTCTAAAATGGTATCTAATTTAGTCAATATAGCAATTAATTATTTTTTGTCTCTAAAATTGGTTTCTATTTGATGATTTTCTTGTAGTGATATTCTTATACTTAGTGAATGCTACTATTAGAATTTTAAACAATTGTTCCTTGTGGGTTTGATATTCGTCCTTAAGGGAAAATTGTTATTTCTGACTCGATACACTTGTTGTAAAAAGAGTCATTAATTAGTGAAATAGATAAATTTTTCAACAAGTCTTCTATAAGGAGTAAGATCTTTAAGTAGTTCTCCATTGTCGAAAGAGACTCCGCTAGAAAAATTCATAAGTGTAGAAATCGGAGCAGAATCAAGCATCCCTATTTCACTTAGGAGATCAAGAGTATACTTTTATTGGAACAAATGTATGACTTTGTTATTCCTTGCAACCTCAAAACTAAGAAAGTATGACAAACTACAAAGATTCTTAATATTGAAGCTTTGATGTGAATGCTACTATTAGAATTTTAAACAATTGTGGACATACAATTAATTAAAAAAAGGCAACATAGGCAACACAAGGATCGAGTTTCTTTCTTTTACAAGAGTGCTAACATAACATAAGCAACCAAAGACTTTTATATTGCTAAGATTACAATCCTTTTTTGTAGAGTTTTTCAAAAAGAGAAGCATTCCCAGGAAAAGGTGTAAACATAAATTAATTAAAAAAAGGCAACATAGTTGACAGCATAAGTCCATAACTGGGTAGGAATATTATATTGAAAAATAAGGGCTCTAGTAACATTCAAAAGATGTCGGTGCATTCTTTCTACAATGTCATTTTGTTCAATTATTTCTACACAAACAATTTGATGCAAAATTCCTTTTGATTCAAAATGATTTTTTATATTAAATTCACAGTTAACTAAAGTAGCAAACTGATTTTTCACATAAGCTATAAAATGAACAAGGTGTATATGAGTTTCACAATTATTTTGCATCATGTAAATCCATGTTTAGAGGGAATAATCATCGACGACAATAATAAAATACTTATGATCATGCAAATAAGAAATGGAACAAGGTCCCCAAAAGTTAACATGAATTAAATTAAACACTTTCCACACATGAGAAAATTTGTATAAAAAGATAACTTTTTTTTTTCTTTTGCTAAATGGCAAATGCTAGAATTTTTAGTACCAGTGTCAATAATGTACAAATATTTGACAAGCCTTTCATAAGACAAGTGACGTAGTCTAACATGCTAAAGATTAGCATCCCCTATTTTACGTATTTGGATGTTATTAACTATATTAGCAGAATATGTTGAACCTTTAAGAACATACAAGCCAACATGAATCTCAACTATACAAATCTTCCATTTTATTTTCTGCTCCGGAATCACAAAACATTATTAGCAAAAAGAATTTCAATATCAAGGGAAAAAACTAATCTGGAAGCATAAATCAAATTATAAGTGAATTCAGGAATGAATAAAACATCTTTCAACGGGATTTCATGCCCAATTTTAACAGTTCTTATGTAAGTAGCTTTAACTTTTGATTCATTGGGTAAATTGATAGTAATGGGATTTGTTCCTACCGAAAACAAGTTCGGAGAGTGTAACATAGCGATTTGTGCACTTCTCGTAATAGCAAACCTTCAATCGATCCTTGAGAGTGGGAGAGGTCCACCAACAAAAGACTCCCTGATGCCTAATCAGTAGGAGTACAAAAATAATGTGTTCTTTGATGTATAAGTTTAAGAGTATATGATAGAATGAAATGTACTTCCTGAAGAGTGAATATATAGGTTGATCGGGTGGTGTCCTTAGCAGACCTACTATGTAATTGTTACTCGTCCCTTGAATAGCCATTCCTTTTTTTAAGGCCCATTGATTAGACCATTTTCTCTTTGATTGCCTTTTATGAAGAATAAAGACTCGGTTACAAACTTAGATATTTGTCCTGAGTTAACGGTTATGCCCACTCTTTCATCAGGTAGATACAGGATTAATTTTTTTGTAAGAGCATAAATTATTTATAGATGAAGACATATGATCAATTGCCTTAGAATCCAAGACCTAATTAGTCATGTTTCTAGTTTCAAAAGAATTGACATTAGTAAAATATTTACCTCTAGCAAAAATACTCTTACCATAATTAAAAGAACTGGAAGTGATGGAATTGATTTGGTTGATATAAGATATATCAGTATCTTTATCATTGGTAGTCTTGATTAATGAAAGCCATCCAAGCTTGATTGTTGTCGAGTTAACCATAAGTCTTCATTACAATTCTCATATTTGATGTCTTACCCGACATCCGGATTTTTAACAAGATTGTTCTTTGAATTGTAGTGATTGTGCTCAGGTGGGAAACCATTTTTTTGTAACATACATCAATCATGTGACCACTTCTTTCACAATGAGTATACACTTTTTTGTTAGCAGAGTTCTTGAAATTGTTTGAAGGGAATCCATGCTTCTTAAAACAAACAGATTCATCATGACCAACCTTTTGGTGCAAGATATAGCAGTTGTAGCAACCTTGGTCTCTAACCCAATGAATAAACTATTCCCCATGATTTACCTTTCCTATTGTACAACATAGGATAATATCTTAAAAATATATGGTATTAGGTCTATTAGGAGAATGTGAGACCTCACGTTCCTATACTGATCATTCAAGCCTCTCATGAATTGCATTACACATAGTTGCACAAGGGATCTAGTTTGAAATTCTCTAATTCATCCCAAATAACCCTAAGTTTGATGAAAAAATTTGTGACAATGAAATCCCCTCACTACAAAAAAAAAAATATTTTAGCTGTCAACAAAAAATGAGGGTTATAAAAAAGAAGTCACTAACAAGGGTGAAATCTACTCAAGTTGGACACAAAAATAAATGTCAAATATTGTGTCCACAATGGAGACCTTTAACTCGCATTAAAAATTATTAAAATAATAATAATAAGTTAGCGTCTAGAACGGAGACACAAAATAGATGCAATGAAAAAAAAATAAGTAACAGAATAAAATTGAGTCTAGAATGGAGACACAAAGTGGATGCAAGTTAAAAATTATTAAAATAATAATAATAAGTTAGCATTAAGAATGGGGATACAAAGTAAATGCAATCAAAAAAATAAGTTGTAGAATGATATTGCGTCCATAATGGGGACACAAAGTGGATGTAAGTTAATATTTTATTACATGTAACATAGGTCTAAGCGACACTAATATTTGTTTCCCAGGTAATGTCCCCAATGGCGACAATTTACTCACATTTTCTTTCTCATGTAGTGTTCTCAATGGCGATGCTAAGTTTAATTATTGTTAGAGATCACACATCGACTAGAGATTAGGACATTTCATAGTATATAAGTGGGTGCAAACCTCACCTTATAAGTTGATTTTATAAGGTTGAGCTAGGCTTAAAGTCAACTTCTTAATATGGTATCAGAGTCATTTCAAGTCTATCCTAGCAATTGTTGGTTGGGCTTATCAGGTCACCTATTATCGGTTCGTTATCGGACCACACATAATATATAGTCTCACACATATAAGTGGGTGCAAACCTCGCCTTATAAGCCGGTTTTATAAGGTTGAGTTAGACTTAAAGTCCATTCTTAATAATTATTTGATTTTATATTCATTTTAGTGTCTCCCAAACCTACGCTATAGTTAAATAATATAATTTTCTTTATGTAGGCTTAGCCAACACTACCTTGTAAATTTGTGTCCCATTAGAGGTCGTTTCTAATGCATAGTCACCAAAAGATTAGCTTTCATTTCTATTGGGACACTAAGCCCACACTAGCCCCATGTAGCTTCTCTCTTCCGCTCTTTGCATCACTTTTTTTGGGACTCTAGCATCATTATTTCTTGTAGTGCTTTGTTTTAAAGAAGAAGCCTCCATTTGTACTTCAGAGATTCTTAAAAGATCTTCCTAGAAAAACCTAGATTTGAGATCATTCCATATTGCTTTATCTTTCTCCTTCCAAAAAATACTATGTTGGATTATGGTGACACTGAATGCACGAGCTAGGACACTACCATGTTATTGCCTCGATATCAGACATGATAAGACGTATCTTCTTTCATTGGCTCAATCGTTGTCATATCTACAAACTGAACTTATTTTCTTTATATTCAAAGTGGTGATCATTGATTGACTCCAAAAAATTATAATTATTGGAGTGAAGAATATGAGACACAAGAAGAGTAGCCGAATTCTCACTAAAGTATAGATAGAGATATTTATGAGGGAATAGTGAAAGACCTGATTCTTCATACATGATAACAAAAATAAGAAAAGAAAGAAACAAAACAACAAAGGAAAATATCATGTTTGCACAAGAGAACTCTTCAACTTAGAGTATATGTAATTGGTGAAGAATTTGCAATTCATGTTGATTTGTAAACACGACTCACTCACTGTAATGACACATGAAACATGTAAAATAAAGAATGAAGAAAAATGGAAAACAAAGAAGAGAAAAAGAAAAAGATAAAAAAGAGAAAACATAATTATAATTATTAAAGAAAGAGGATCAGCTACTATATAAAACCAGAAAACGAGTTAAACAAGAACTAGGCAAATCAAATTTTTTTATTTCTGATTTGAATTAAAACTTTTATAATTCTGAGATTGAGTACTTTTGAAACTTCTTTTCACATGGAAATATCTGAATCATAGATTGCCAAAAACAGATAGGAACATTATAAGATATAAATATGAAGATAAAGTAACATTACACATAAGGGCTTTTAGAATGACATGCCCCTTTTAGTTACCCCAAAATGCAAATACAAGAACCATTATATAATAGGAACAACTTCCATTTCATATCCCACATAGTAGTCACTTCAATGCCATGCAGTCACACAAAATTTTTCCTGCTTCATTCTCTGCCACTTCATTGGCTTGTCGAATATCTTGAAGTCCAATACTTCTCTATCTCTTCTGCAGTTCTTCCAGGAATTCTTCCAGCAATCAAAGACCACCTAAGGAAAAAACTTATTGTTTCATAACCTTCATCTAAAATGAAAAAAATAAAAGTGGTTCAACAAAAGAAAGCATGGATACTCACCTCTCCCCAACCAGATTATACACCATGGCAATAAGGATTTCCTCAGCCTCAGAAAATTCAACATTTGAAATTTGGAGGGTTTTTTCTACACAACGCAAATCAACTCTTCAAATTTATATCGCAAACAACAACTTTTCTAATGCATAGACACAAATCACACAGTGTAAGATCATACCTTGTTAAATAGTTTAAGTTACTAAAAATAATGCAATGAACCACTTTGTGTTTTCAATATATCAAATGTTATAACACATTAAGACTAAAATCTGGCAATCTCGGGTGGTCACAGAGAAGAAGAAGAAGAAGAAGAAAATGCCACGAGAATAGGATTCTGAGAAGTATATATATTCCAAATTTAACAAATGTAATGCCATACAAAGACTAGAGAATGACCCAAAACTCCAAAGAGATTAGTTATCAATACGTGTGTGTAACCTCAAATTTGTATGTGCATGTTATAGTATTTGTCTAGGTATCAGAAGACTTGGATTCTTAAAGGGTACCTTTAGAATCAGCAGAAGAATTATCAGAGGAGCGATCTATGTCAGCCATTGCAACAGCAAGTTGAAAAGAGCTTTGAAAGCTTCAAATATGTTTATGAAAAAGAAGTGTAGAATAAGGAAAGGATTCAGCGGTATTAATAGGAGGATGTAAAGTCGTATAGGAGAGTTGAAGGGTCCATAGAAATGAAGAAGAAGAAGAAGAAGAAGATGAAGAAGAGGGAATGAAAGTAAAATAGAGAGTGGAAAGAGTGGAAAGAGTGGTAGTTGAACACATGGTATTTCGGTCTAACGTGCAAGGTTGGTAGTTGGGTTGGAAGTGTTAGTTGGGGTGGAATTTTGTAGATGACAAATGTGTCGGTGTTAGATGCACACGAATATCTAGGAAAAATAATCATAGTACCAAGATGTAACAAAGTATGTATATGTTATGTTATGGTGATGTTACGTTGATTAATTAAGTTAATGCTCCTGTCAGGAATAGTTGTGTGTGTGCATTATGATCTGATATTGTAAAGATAGTGATAAAATCTGCACAAATATAGAAAAATTAATTACAACAAATTCAGTACAATGTTTTATGATGTGTTTTGAGCTAAAACACAAGCGTTTTAGTTTGTTAATTCCTCTGAAATGTTGAAGCAAATTGTGATTATAAGTAGTTGTTGGGATGGTGGTAGCTGGTACATTTTGCACTGATTCTGTCTGTTTCTACAATAAGAGAGAAATGCCAAATAAAGTATAGAAAAGGCCCTCGTAAAACACACAAATGCAAAAATACAAGTCACCCCAAAATGAAAAATAATATACTAATCAATCTTCTAGATTCTAAACACGGACTAATCAATCATCTAGAAACTCATATAAGACCTGCACCAACATCACTTTCGCCCCTTTGGTACCCAAACAAAAATTGACTTGTTTCTTTTAAATGCAGAAAACTCAAATTGAAAAATAAAATGTTTTGGATGAAGATGATGAAAAATAAAACAAAGACAGACACCTTGCTAATTAGTTTTGTTCATGTACGAAGACTATTACCCGGTGAATAATTGATTTTTTTTCCTTCGTTCTTATTTTACTTTTCTTATTTTTTTTCCAAATAGGTTTCGTTTCTCCATTAGAAGTATATTTGTAAAGTATTATCTAATATTTATTTAAGAGAATATTCGGTATTCAGTTATAATTAATGTTATAATAATATATTTTTATTTTGATTGTTATCTCTATTTATAGTATTTAATAAATTTTTTACTATTTTTATAAATAGAATTTGATAAATTTTTATTGTCACTACAAGAAAATCATTGAATAGAAACTAATTTTAGAAAAAAAATAATAATTAATTGTTATAGTAACTAAATTAGAAATATTTTAGAAACTAAAAAAATGTTAATTTCTAAATTAATTTATATTATTGTTAAATAATTTCTAAATTTATAACAATTAGTTACCAATGTTTTTCTAACAAATTTAGAATCTAAATAATTGGTACTTTGTTAGCTAATTAGATACCAATTTAGAAACCATTTAACAATCATAAAAACTAATTTAGAAATCAAAAACTATTTTAGTCTCTAAAATAATCTCTAGTTTAGTCACTCACTAAAAAAAATCATAAAATATAAACCAATTTTTAGAGACAAAAATAATTAGTTGTTATAGTTACTGGTAGCAAAAACTTTTGTTGCTAATTAGACATCAATTTAGAAACCATTTTACCATAATAGAAACTAATTTAGAAACCAAAATTGGTTTAGTCTCTAAAATGGTCTCTAATTTAGTCGCTATAGCAACTAATTATTTTTGTCTCTAAAAATTAATTTTTATTTCATGATTTTCTTATAATGACTATAACAACTAATTATTTTTTTTTCTAAAATTGGTTTATATTCAATGATTTTCTTGTATGATTTTCTTGTATTTGTGTGGAATCTAAATCAAGATATCGCAATTAACATTGATATTACTTAATTTTTTTATAATTTAATTATTATTATTATTAATACACATTTTAATTAATAGATTTAAATCTGTGTAGTTGGTCATACCGGGTATCAACATGTTTTGGAATGATTCGACCTTGGGTATAAATTTAATGAAATTTTTAATTCTGAAAAGTAGTATTGAAAAACTGATGAGGAGAAAATGGATTGATGGTTGAAAAAGGGTGGGAAGTTGGTAGGATTAGAAAGGACTTTGCGTTTACCCGAACATCTTTTGAATCGAAACTTAATTTACTATATACAATCCTACGCAATTACAATCAAACAAAAACATGCTTTGTTTTCTAATACTGCTGACTCGTCTTCAAAGGGATAAGAACATGGTCACAGTATTCCACTGCTAAAGTTGTCACAACTTTAATCAATGCCTCCACTAAAACCATTTTTTGTATAAAAAAAAAAGTACATACCCTAAAATGTTATTAATATATATCTGACAACACTTTTGACATGATTTTTTATTTATTAATTCTTCAATTTATTGACTGTTGTACCATATTAATTATTCACTCCAGCTAGTACCCTTGAAAACTGTTAAAGTTATAATGTTTAATGCCATTAAGGTATTTTATCATGATTTTAATAAAAAAATATTTATTAATACACTATTCGTTATTTTTAGAATACTAAAGCCCAGATTCTGTTGCTAATTAATGTTGTTATTATAATAATACTCTTTGTTGATTATGATTGGCTATTAACTATTACTTCACTGTGATTTGGTCATTTAAAATATCATTACCACTGATTCCCTTTTTATTGGTTGATTTTTAATGTTGATGTATAAATCCAAGATAAGTAATTAACATCTTTTGTTACATTAAAAAATTTAACTTCGTAATATTATTTTATTCTAATTTATATTAAGTATGCAAAATAGTTAAGAATTAGGTAGAGATAAAAATAGTTAAAAAAATATTCATAGATGTCTCAAATAAAATAAAAAGACAGATATTGAACGAATATAAAGGCAAGTCAAAATAAGATTTAAAAAAATAAATTATAGGTTAAATTATTCAATTTTGTTCCTCTCATAGAACATATTTTATTTTTTCTTCCATACATAAAAATAATATCTTTAATCTCCTTTTGTTTCAATGCAGTTAAACTATAAGAATTAAAAGAGGTTAAAACTGGAATGTATATGAATTTTTTAAAAATATTAAAATGAATTAATTTTATACCTGAAAACCGGAAGATAAATTTTGTATAATTATGGGTATTAATTAATATTTAAAACTTAAATATAACATTATATCATTTTATTTACCTAGTTTTAAAATTGCATAAAGCCTCTAAATAATATAAATCTTACTTAACTACACTAGATTATTAAATAAACTATTTTTATTCGTTATTAAATAAAAATGTATCGATAATATATTATTAGAATTTTAATTATATGTTTAAGTAATGGTGGATTACTGATATTAACGGATATTCAGCTCAACAAATACACGTATTTATTTTGTATATAGAATTTAGAATTTGATTGTCAAAAAACAAAATATCATTAAAGAATTAATCTCCCCATGTTGTAAATATTTTTTCCACATGATACTTATGTTCTGTATTAAAAAATAAAATGATAGGCCATCGACAGCCATGGTGACATAGAGCTTCTGGAAGAGAGGAAATATTTTAAAAAAATATTGCAAAAAATATCCTTTTGATAAGCAATCATTTATCGCCAAGGGCGTTTAAATCTATGTTACCATGTTAGTATTTTGTTTTATTTTTTGTTAAATATTGATATTTTGTTTAATTTCAAAAGAAAATTTGAAAGAGAGAAAATATAAAAAAATAAGATTAAAAAATCGAGGAAACATATAGATTTTTATAAAGTAAACGGAAAATAGAACAAAGAAAATTAATATTAACATTTTCTTAATTTCGCTCAAAACTTATTTTTCATATTTATTTTTTTAGCCTACGTCAACTACGGTATGAAGGAAATAAAGACAAAGCAGATTGCAAAAATAAAATAAATTACTCTTGATAAATAAATAAAATAAAAATGGCACGTTTAAAACATTATTATTTTTAGTTTAAAAAAATATAGCACAAGTCATTATAGTTTAGTTTGATAATGTAATTCATTAATAACAAATTGTCAAAAAAAAAAAAAAGTCCTTCATGCTTACAGGAAAAGAAAAGAAAAATATATGATTATTTAGTTTATATGATTATTTAGTTTAAAAATATAAAAGAAGCTATCTTCCATAGATAAAAATTCAATTTTATAACTTCCTTCTACTGACATTTTACTCTGTCCTCATTTTCTTACAGTAGCAAGCAGGGTTTAGGTTGGTTTGTATCTCAATTTCTATCAAATTAACCCCATCAGTTTGGCAAGTCAATGACCCAAAATAAAATGCAACCAAATAAGCTGAGTTACTTGCACAGGGAAGAATAATAAGAAATTTATTCAGGACAATTGTCTTAGAAGTAGACATGTTATCCTTACCATTCCCAGCTGTAACTTTCCAGAATAGGTAAACAACACCACAGAAGATTTTATATGACTCTAACTACAATATAACAGAATGTTGATGTGATTAATAATTGCTTGAATTCAGATTTATAAGCTGCTGCCGATATTCAATGTAGTCAGCAGGCAATACGTATTTAGCATGAAGCCAAATTGCCACTGTTGGTTAGATCTTAGAAACCATGAAGCTTGATATGTTCTTTCTTCACTATGCCAGCCTGTTTGTAACATGACAGAGAAATTTAGACATCACACACAATACTGTTTTTTAGTAAAGAACAATAGGCACACGATATCAGAATGTCTACCTGCACAAGGAATGTAGAAACATTTTTTCTTTGATCTCCCTGAAGTTGTATAACCTGCACAGATACACACACAGTTGATGTTTAGGCTTATTGATAAATATTACAAGAGATGATGCACCCAGTGGCATTTATAGAAAATCACGTAACATAAAGAAGAATGTCCATATCAAGGGAGAAAAGAAGTCCACTGGATGACATTTACCAAATAAAATTTACATTATGCATTTTTTATGAAGAACAGAAACACAAACCTGGCCCAACTCAGGGTCTTGGACAACAGTACCATTGCAGCAAAATTCTTTCTTCAGGTCCTTGAGTATTTTGCTATAGCTATACTCTTTCTTTAATCCTTGAACAGTTGTTAGGCTTTTCCTTCCGTTACGTTGTTGTACACGAACATGAACATACTCTTTCGTCCCAGCACCTGAGTCCTCAGCATTTGCCTCAGCAAAGGGATCTATTCAATTATCAAACCACACATCAGAGAGCAAACCATTGATAAAGTGTTGCGTTCTATTCTCAGACTAACTGAATATCTTTATGCCATGAAAAATATATGTGAACTGAGATATTCAACACCCACCAAAAGCACTTGGGATGTTTGTTTCGAATTCAGACATGAAAGTTGCCCTTGGTTACTTGTAACAAACAAAGTCCTTCTGAGGTAATTAATCAACAAGCACTGGAAGAGAGAGATTAAATATACTACATGTCAGATATGAGATGTAATAATTGACATTTTCGACAATGCTACTCTTGTCTTTATGCTCACTGCTAATTCTCAGACCGAGAAAATATGAACAAGACAGCAAATTTGTATCACCTTACCACCGCACCTTAGAATCCTCAAATTTATATGGACTAACGAGTACAACACTTGCATCCGAAACACAAATTTCTCATTTCACCATCATCAATAGTTAAAAGGCCAATAGAAAAAATAGGCCAGAAAGAGAGGGAAATTATGAGATCTGCATAATCATTAATCAAAACACAGCTAGCACTATGTATGAACTTCCAAATTAAGATTAGTCTAACGAAAGATGTCCTTGGAATGTATACACACACAGATAGAAGAATACATACCATACACAAAGAAAAGACACATATGACACCACGTAAATACCGTACATACAAAGAGAAGAACGATATAACTTTGTGACAAGAATGTCTCAAATACATATTCACATGTTAAGTCCAATAATTACAATAATCTACTTCCATTGCACATAATCAGTAAAGACCGAAAATATCAAAGAATAGGCATAATGAAACAATTCACTACATCAACGTTGTTACAATGCATTAAATCTCGAAACAGTTCATCACTTAATACAAAATACTCAAATGGAATGATATATGAACTTGGGACAATAAGTCAATGATTCCACGAAACTAAAGGTTAGCCTGATAATCTCGTTACCCAGAAACTAAAGAATAATTATAGAAAGAAGGTAACAGCCACCTAACTTTTACAGACCAAACAAATGGACTACAAATAAAGCCTGATGATCAGTAGCCATTTCTTTCACCTAAAGTCTAAAGAAACACAGAATAACAAAACTCAAAATGTAAGTTACAAAACCAAAAAAAATAATGCAAATAAATTGAACCCCAATTTAAAAAAGGGGAAAAGATTGACTAACTCAACAAAAGAATGAAACTGGTATCATGATCATGCAAATAGCAAATAGCAAATACAAAAGAAACAGTCTTCAAATCCCGTTAATGCACCATCACATCAACAAAGAACTAACATCACAATCCAAATGAGAAATTAATATCTGGGTATGAAAGAAACTCTTGTTCGCAAAAAGCGAGAGGTTAAAGTTACGAACTTGCGTTGCGTACGTAAAACGCAACAATGCCCCACGAAGCAAGGATCAAATAAATCAAGCGATCAAAACAAAAAATTGAAAAAGAAGTAGTAAATAATGCAGAGAAAGTAAAAGAATAATGAAAAAGGATACCTAATACGTACGAGAGGGAAAGAAAGTAGGACGGAGGTAGAAAGGAAATAACGAAAATTGAGAGAAATAGGAACAAAAAGTGGGTGAAGTTTATATATAGGATGGTTCAGATACGAGATAAGTGCTCCCAACCACCAAGTTCGTTACCCATTTTCATTTTCTTAATTCATATCATTCTTTTCTCATAATTTTTAATAATGTTTTCAACATTATAAAATATTTGTTTTAATTTTTTAAATTTTAGTAATGTCAAAGATTTTCAAAGATAATATAATCATGTCTTTTTACTATTAATTTTACAAATAAATAAATCTATATACAATTCATTATATTTATTACATATTATCCATACTATTATTATTTTTTACAGTTGTTTCGCGCTTGTACATTTGTATTTTTATTTTATCATAAATATGTGTATTATAATTTTTAAATATTATTATAAATTTATACTTGTATTGATATGGATCGAACGATCAAGTATTTTGACTCAGTCCCTTTTACTGAGCCGATCGAGCCAATCGAGTCTGGTATGTTCATGTAGGCCGATCGACTCACCTAAACCATTAACGATCAAGATCAGTAAAGCTAAACTACCATTAAGAACTAGGTAATACGCCCCTAAGTGCGATCCACTCTACTAATCCGACCCAATAAGGTAAGCCTATTAAAATAATATAAATAGCACATATCCCAAGAACAAGGTACGTCATTATCACTATACACCTCCGAGTGCCAAATACCCCTTTTACTGACTTGAGCGTCGGAGTACCTTCTACAGGTACCCCTCATTCAGCATTCACCTGAGACTGAACGTCCGAGACCCGAAGGAGTAGCACCTGGACGAGAAGTATCATAGTGAAGCTCTAGTAATATGCTCGAAGAAACGAAGGAGACAACATCATTCAATAGTTCTCTAGGCCCTATCTCCCTAGCAGGAACAATTGGCGCCCACCATGGGACCGAGAGAAACTAGCTTAAGAACAAAAGTAGATGGTCTCAACCAGAAGCATGGAGAGGATGAGTGAAGCCGATCAGGCAATGTTGTTGCTGTCCTAGAGAGAGAGATGGTCAAGATGAAAAGGAAGACCGAAGAAGCTATCAAGAAGAACGAACAAGAG
This sequence comes from Phaseolus vulgaris, assembly GCF_051622355.1. Taxonomy (NCBI): domain Eukaryota; kingdom Viridiplantae; phylum Streptophyta; class Magnoliopsida; order Fabales; family Fabaceae; genus Phaseolus; species Phaseolus vulgaris. Next base: position 12,206,436 of record NC_143508.1, read on the forward strand.
ATGCAGGCTCTCTGAAAGGAGAATGAAGAGATGAAGAAGAAACTGACAGACGGAGGACCATGTGCTGGACCGAGCAATGTTGTCGGCAGGTCCTACACCTCCCCTCCCAACCTGAGATCGGTGGAGGAAACGAGAGACAAGGTCCCCACCCATGAGATGAATGGTGAAATCTTGCCTTAACAAGTCGCCCAGGACGACTGTCACGCTGGACTCGGCTCGCCGGCACCCCTTTACCAATGCTATTATTGAAGTTCCACTGTCGGACAAGTGGAAAGGTTTCAACAGAGATCGGTACGACGAATCTACTGACCCGGACGAGCATATGGATGCTTACATTATCCACATAAGTCTCTACACCTCGGACAACGCGGTGATGTGCCAAGTGTTCCCTACATCTCTAAAGGGAGAAACCCTTAGCTAGTTTACCAAGCTCCTACCCAATTCCATTAATAGCTTCAACACACTCGTGGTAAAGTTTGAGACTCAGTTTGCTACCAGCAGGCCACATTACCTGACATCTATCGCCCTGGTAGGCATCTGCCAGGAGAAGGGAGAGTCGCTCAGAACCTTTGTTGACAGATTCAACAAGGAGGCCATGAGCATCTGAAACCTTAGCCCGGACGTGGCCATGCACCATATGTTGACAGCCCTGCGATCTGGACCATTTGCTGATAATCTATGTATATTTCCAAAACCATTCCATCACGGTAAGGACCGACTACCCCATCTTTAAAATATTATCTAAACCTGATCTTGCAGAACGAATGATAGGATGATCGGTCGAGCTCTCCGAATTCGACATCCAGTATCAACCGAGAGGGGCCATCAAGTCCCAATGCTTGGTCGACTTCTCGGCTGAGCTCACCCCACTATCACACTTGTCGACTGGATGGTCGTTCGCCATCTGGGGAATGGACATCATCGGCCCCTTCGCACCAGGAAAAGAGCAAACCAAGTTTCTCCTTATCGGAGTTGACTACTTTACTAAATGGATTGAAACCGAACGACTCACATCCATCTCCGCCAAGAATGTCCAAAACTTTGTATGGCGAAGCATCGTGTGTCGGTTCGACATACCAAACATGATAATAACCAATAATGGTCGGCAATTCATTAACCAAGGGCTGCAGTCCTTCTATGCTGACCTCAACATCAAATCAATCACAACCTCGGCCAATCATCCACAAACCAACGTTCAACCGAGGTCGCAAATAAGGTCATTCTAAACGAGTTGAAGAAGCGTCTCGACAAGGCGAATGGTCGATGGACAGAGGAGTTGATAGAAGTCTTATGGGCATACAGATGCACCCTCAGACAACCACACAAGAAACACCATATAGCCTAACGTATGGGACCGAAGCAATGATCTCGATCGAGGTGGGCGAACCCACCATCCGAAGGCAAATGTTCGACCTTACCTTAAATGAGGAAAGCCTAGCAGTCAACCTCGATTTGGTAAGTGAGCTTCGCGAAAAAAGCAAGATCCGGGAGACTGCATGCAAGCTTCGAGCGTCAAGACCTTCGAATGCTTCCAGAAGGGAGACCTCGTCTAGAGGATGCGAAGCGACACAAGAAGAAACGAAGGGAAGTTCTCGTCCAACTGGGAGGGACCATTCCGAGTCCGAGAAGTTGCAAAGGGGGGAGCTTATCATCTAGAATGGCTTTTCAGGAAAAAATTTACCGAGGATGTGGAATGCCACGTACCTCAAGTTTTATTACAGCTAAAGAAATAAAGTTTACATCCTCCTTCCTCGCCCAACCACGTCGGTCAGGGAGGTTATAAAGAGACGATTTTCTTCAATGTGTCCCGCTCACATCTCTCGGTTCGGTCTGGATGTAGCCCTAACCGGCATACCTTGCCGACATCGCTCAACTTGGTTTGGTATGAACGTAGCCTAAACCAGTATACCCTGTCAATACCTCACATTCGGTTCGCTCTGGACATGGCCTTAACCGGCATACCCTTCCGACACCATTCAATTTGGTTTGGTCTGGACGTAGCCTTAACTGGCATACCCTGTCAATACCTCACACTCGGTTCGGTCTGGATGTAGCCTTAACCGACATACCCTGCCGAAACCGCTTATTCTGGTTCGGTCTGGATGCAGCCTTATAACCGGCATACCCTGTCGAGACCGCTTAACTTGGCTCGATCGGGATGAAGCCCTAGCAGGCATACCCTGCCGACACTAAGTAAATTCAAACGTCTCGATTAATTACAAACCAAAAATAATTACAAAAGCAAATAACGAAGTTCATACGTATAACCGACCGATGTCTTAACTTTCAAAATTTTCAATTAAGAAAACGATTAATGTATTAATCAAAAGAAGGGGGAGGCCACACCCCAGCCTCAGGGGGAGAGAATAACAAAAAAAAGACCACAACCCGGTCAAGAGTTCAAAAAGAAAAAGCCTAGAGGCCTAAGAACAACCCGGTCAAGAGTTCAAAAAGAAAAAGCCTAGAGGCCTAAGAACCTTCATCCTCGGCAGAGGCAGCAGTATCCTCGGCAGCAGCAGCGGTCTCCTCGACAGCAGCCTTCAAGGATTCCACCTCCCCACAAGGCAGCATCCGGTCGTCATACACATCCATCTTAGCGTCAAATCTACCAGATGGAGGAGGATCGCCATAAAGAAGGTGAGCCTATCGGACGGCCTGATCAAAACTTTGGCCTAACATGACCAAAGTTTCGTCTATGTTCTTGTCAAGCTCTGCCTCAACCGACACCTTTGATGCCTGCAGATCTTGATTCTCGGCCTCCAACAAAGAGACTCGGCTAACATACCTTTCCAAAGTTTCCTTCGGCTTATTGTTCTCAGTTGTTGTCTCCTGGTTCTTTTTCTCCAGCTCGGCCACCCGGGCCTCAGCAAACTTGCGGTCAGCCTCTGACTAAACAAGTCTGTCCCCATAAAATGAGTTGGCCTCATTGGCTTGCTTCAGGTGAGCCTCAACCATCTCGTGTTTAAGCCGTGCAACCTCCTCCTTGTGCCAAACATGGCCACCAACACCCAGGCGGGTCAGGACAAGGCCACGACAGAACAGTTCCAGGCCACTATCCAACAGGTCCTCCTCTGGAATGCCTTTCACCATGGCACGAGAAGAAGAACCAATGCCTACCTTCACCCCTTTGGAGAAATGTACATCAGCCCCAACAAGGTTCTGGGTGACTTAGGCACTTCAACAACAGCTCCGCTAGCGGCCCGAAAATAGTGGTCTCAATAGGACAACCGAAATCATCAGTCGGTGGCGAGTCCACCAGGATAGGAGACAATCGTGGCGGAGGAGGTGTCGGCAAGGATCCTGGGGATTGAAGGGTGGTTGCAATATCCCCCCCCCCCCCTCCCATTTCCTTTTTTTTCCTTTACCAAGAGGGGTCACTGGACCCACTTCAGCAGATGCATGAATGCCCCTGGTCGCTATATCTATGCTCGGGCGACCCTTACCCCGCTCGAGAGCCTTCGTGCGGAAAGCATTCACTAAATTCTTCGCCTGAGGCACCTCTTGGCTAATGATTTCTGCAAAAATCAAACAAGACAAGTTAAAATCACCAAGAGCAAAGAGAAAAGACTTAAACCGACCGAGAACAAGCAAGTTAGTGTACCCTCGAAGACCCCCAGTGTTGTGGCGACGTGTAAAAAGCCATCAGCTTCCGCGTAGGAAGTTTAGAGGGAGCCCATCAAAAAGAGAATAAATTTCTTCTTCCTCAACGCTCGAGGGCGGACAAGGCCATTCCTTAAACTTGATCGGCTTACTGGTCCAAGACAAGGGGAACTTGGACTGACCAGCTTCATTAAAAAAGTACTTCACCCCCTCGGGGCGAATGAAAACCTTAAGAAATTTCTCTTTAAAATTATTATAAGAAGTGACAAAGGAGCCAAAGAGCACGTTGCCCAAACGACCAACCAACGATTGCCACAAGGCCAACTTGGCCGGATGAGAAGTGTAATAACTAAGAAAAATTGAAGGAGTGGGAGAAAGACGAAATACATCACAGATAAGGCGGAAGGCCTGGATAGATGCCCAGATGTTGGGATGAAGTTGCGTATGGGCCACGTTGAGTGCCCGAAGGACACCCACCATCAAGTTATCAAAAGGAAGAGAAGCATGCAAGTCCAAAAACAAGCAAGCATACATGTAAAAGAAAGGACTCTCGGTAGATGACCGAGCTAAGCATACCACATCGGTCGGCTCACTAGGTTCGATGCTTATCACATCCAGACTCACGTCCGGCTTCAAAACACCGACTTGGTCCAAAAAACCAACAACCACATCCCTCTTCACAAACGAGCAGGTGATCTGGGTCACCTTCGGATCCACCCAGTCAAACCCATGAGGAGATAACTATTGAATCAAGAGTGATCAAAGGCTTTGAAGAATCCAAATCCAAGTGTTTGATGCAAGGCTGAAGTTGTTGTTGTGTTTAGTTTAGGATCTGGGTAGTTTATTTGTGTAATCCACTCTTTGTTGAATCTAAAGCTAAAGTGTTTTTAAATCTTTTAAGATTAAAGTGTTTTTCAAACTAAGTGAAAAATAACCTGTTGTTTTGTCAAAACAACCGATTGTTTTACTCTAAGGTGTTTTTGAAAAGGTTGAAAACTGTTTTGGTTGGTTGACTTGTTGTCAAACCAAAACAATCGATTGTTTCGTGCTTTCAATCGATTGTTTGTTTGAAAATTCTAACAGAAATCTGTTTTGTTAGTTGAGTGTGTTTTAAATGATTTTCAACTGAATACGCTCTTGTATTAAATGCTTTGACCAATCTTTGAAAGTTATAAATAGTTTGTTTATGTTTTATAACAAACAAGAAAAACATATTTGATTTTTTCAGTTGTGAGAGATTGCTTTCAAGTTTTGAACATTCACTTTTCAGATTTGGTTTTCTCAAGAGAGAGTGAAATAGGATTACGTCTGTATTGATTTCAGTTTATTCTGTAAACAAGTGTAATTCGTTCTGAATACTTTTTAATTTATGGTGTTGTAAGCCAAGGAGTGTTGTGTGCTCTTGAGGTTGTCAAGATCAACATTCTTGGTGTGTGTTGTGCCAAAGGAAGTGTGTTTCTTGAAGGGTTCAAGGTCACTTCTTTGGTTGTTTTGTGTGTAATCTGTATTTGATTGCTTAGTGGATTGCCCAGTGGATTCTGGGGACTAGATGTAGCTCTTGGTTTAAGAGTGAACCAGTATAAACTGTTTGTGTATCTCTGTATTCCCTTAAACTCATTTAAACTCAGTTGTTATTGATTTGCTGGTATAAACAACCGATTGTTTTTTTGGTGCTTTGCTGTTTTGTGCTTTATATCTTGGCTAACTGAATTTCTGATTGAGTTTCATACAAAGGATTTTGTTCTAGCTTAAAAAGTTTTCGAAAACCCCCTTTAAACAATTCACCCCCCTCTCGTTTAAGGTCTTATATTCTAACAATTGGCATCAAGAGCTTGGTACTTGAAAAATACTCAAGTTTGATCCTAAAATCTTTTTCAATGGCTGGAAAACTCCCATTTGAGGAGAGTGCTTCAATTAACAAACCACCTTTGTTCTGTGGTTTGAATTATAATTATTGGGATGCTATAATGAAAATATTTGTTGAATCCATTGATCAAGGGATTTGGGATGCAATTGAAAATGGCCTTTTCATTCCAAAGATTAAAAAGAATGGATATTTTATTAAAAAAACCTTGATCCCAATGGACTAATGAAGAAAGTGAAAAGGCCAAGTTTGATTGCAGTGCCAAAAATATAATAACATCTGCTTTGGATTCTAAAGAATTTTTCAGGATCTCAAAATGTGAATCTGCTAAGGACATGTGGGATACACTCAAAGCAACTCATGAGAGTACCACTGAAATAAAGAAATCAAAGACAAGAAGAAAAAGGAGACATAATAAAAAAGGTCTCAATCTATGCTTCATGGCCAAAAAGGAAGATGATTCAAGCAGTGTAAGTTCCTATAATTCTTCAAATGCTGAAAATTACAGTCAATTACTTCAAGCATTTCAAGAAACACATGAAGAAGCTAACTGATTGGCTCTCTTGAACAACCGGTTGAAGGGAATGAACAACTGGCTTGAAAACAGAGTCAAATCACTGGAAGAAGAATTAGAAAATTCAAAAACAGATTTTGAAAATCTTGAAATTCTTTACAAAAACTCTTTTTGCAAGTGTGATTCTTTTATTTGTGAAAATTGTGAAAATCTTGAAAAGAAAGTTCATTATCTTGTAAAGACTGTGGATAAGCTTTCAAAGGGTAAATCAAACTTTGAGAATGTCTTGGCATCTCAAAATTGTGTTTTTGAAAAAGTTGGATTAGGTTTTAATCCACAGAACAAGCAAGACAAGTTTTCAAAGTCATTTTTGAAACTACCAGAAAAATAATCGATTGTTCTGTCGAAATAACCGGTTGTTACATGTTTCTACTGCATGAAAAGAGGTCATTCTATTAGATTCTGCAAAATTAGGAAATATTTTGTTCCTAAAGGCATTATGAGATGGATTCCTAAAGATTCTGGAGTTCCCAGTAATGAATATAAATCAAAAGGACCTACATTTAAAAGGGGATCAAATCTTTGTACTTGAAATTATAGGGAAATTTGATGGAGAGCATGCAGCAGTGGTATCTGGACAGTGGCTGCTCAAAACACATGACAGGAGATAAATCAAAGTTTGTGAGCATCACCTTCAAACAAGAAGGCCATGTAACATATGGAGATAACAACAAAGGAAGAATTCTTGAAAGAGGCTCTATAGGAGATAAGAGTATCTTGATCATTCATGATGTCTTGTATGTAGAGGGACTAAAGCACAACTTGCTCAGCATTAGCCAACTATGTGACAAAGGCTATCTATCAAGTAATCTTCAAGACAAACTCTTGTGAAATTTTCCTTCCTAACTCGAAAGAGGTAATGTTGATTGGTAAGAGAATCAACAATGTCTATCTCTTGGATATTCCTTATCCTTGTTCTATAGGTTGCCTTCTTTCTAAGCATGATGAATCTTGGTTATGGCATAGAAGAATTGCTCACATTCACATGAATCACTTAAACAAATTAATCTCTAAAGATCTTGTGATTGGGTTACCCAACCATAAGTTTGAGAAGAACCACATATGTGAAGCATGTCAAAAAGGGAAACAAGTTAAAAATTCTTTCAAAATTAAAAATGTTGTTTCATCTTTAAAACCCCTTGAGTTGCTCCATATGGATTTGTTTGGACCTTCAAGAACCATGAGTCTTGGTGACAACTATTATGCTCTTGTTATTGTGGATGATTTCTCTTGGTACACATGGACTCTCTTCTTGGAATCAAAGAGTGATGCCTTCTCTGCCTTCAAAAAGCTTGCTAGAAGGTTACAAAACACAAAAAACAGAAACATTGGTTCTATAAAGAGTGATCATGGAGGGGAATTTCAAAATGAGAAATCCAGCAAATTCTGTGAGAAGATGGGGATCTTACACAACTTCTCTACACCAAGAACTCCTCAACAAAATGGTGTAGTGGAAAGAAAGAACATATCTCTTGAAGAGTTAGCAAGAACCATGCTAAGTGAATCCTCCTAAGAGATATGTTCTTTCTTTCCACTTAGCATGGTTTCTGGTGCTTTGCTGTTTTGTGCTTTATATCTTGGCTAACTGAATTTCTAATTGAGTTTCATATAAAAGATTTTGTTCTAGCTTAAATTTTTTTTGAAAACCCCTTTAAAAAATTCACCCCCCTCTCGTTTAAGGTCTTATATTCTAACAATAACTACTCGGAATCACCCGACCGATCAAAAGCACCAGCCGGGTCATCCTCCCTCACCACTCCCACAGGGGCAACGTTTGAATTTCCCCAACCGACAGAGTTTCGATCGTGGAAGAACCGGACGATGATGAAGAAGAAGAAGACTGAGACGAAGAAGGAGGAGATGGAAGAGGAGAAGCGAGATCCGAAGAAGAAGAAGTGGGACGAGACAAAGAAGACATAACTAACCTCTTTAAAAAGCTGGAAGGACGAGTGAAGAAATAAGGATCGTTTGGCGAGACACGAAATCACTCGGCTATCAGAGCAAATACTCACAAAGAAACAATGCCTCAACACTATGGAGACCCCCTATTTATACCCTTAAGGGTCTCGGAATATGAAATGCCACAATCACCTCAATCGTTAAATCTCCTTAAATCCAACGATCCTAAAGATACTGAAAATTGGCGCAAAAAAAACCCCTCATTAATGAGGGTCATATCAGGCACGGAGGTGCCGCCAACACATCACATCAAAGAGCCCATTCATCACATCAGATCCCGATATATCCCAACTGCCATCACAAGCACCCAAACCACCGAACGACCAATAAGACTCTTTGGGTTAAATACCCTCGAGCCTGGGGGGCAAGTGTACTGGTATGGACCGAATGTTCAAGTACCTTGACTTGGTCCCCTTGTCCAAGTTGACCGAGCCAACCAAGCCTAACACGTCCCTCCAGGCCGACTGACTCACCTAAACCATTAATGCTCAAATCAAGATCAGTAAAGCGGAACTACCATTAAGAACTAGGTAATACGCCCCTAAGTGCGATCCACTCTACTAATTCGGCCCAATAAGGTAAGCCCATTAAAATAATATAAATAGAACATATCCCAAGAACAAGGTACGTCATTATCACTGTACACCTTCGAGTGCTGAATACCCATTTTTACTGACTTGAGCGCCCGAATACCTTCTGCAGGTACCCCCCATTCGGCATTCACCTGAGGCTAAACAACCGAGACCCGAAGGAGTAGCACCTGGACGAGAAGTATCATAGTGAAGCTATAGTAATCTACCCGAAAGAAGGAAGGAGACAACATCATTCAATAGTTCTCTAAGCCCCATCTTCCTAGCAAGAACAATACTGTCATATTTTAATTTATGTACAATAACATAATACATATTAAAAAATGAAGAATTAGAAAATATTGAATTTAGATTAGTAAAGGATTAATTTTGAAGATATTAATAAAAAAAATATAGTAAAAGAAAGATATATGAGAATGAGAGTGTGTATGCAGAAAAGAGTAAAGGAAGGGAGAAAAGAATATGGGACTTGGAATATATTTAAAAAATGTTGTAACTGATAATTTTAATGATAAGAGAAGTTATTAAAGAGAAGTTATTAAATTAATCAGATTATTTTTTCAAGAATAAAATCGAAAAAAAAATATTAAATTGATATATTAAACTAATTGTTATTTCTTCATGGATAAATGTGAAAAAAATTGTGTAAAAAAAGGGTTATGAGGAGAATACTCAGTATATATTATTATATATGTTCTTTCAAGAATAAAATTGAAAAAAAAAATTAGCAAATAGAAATGGGAAAAAATTGTGTACACATTCTTTTGAGAAAAATTCTCATTTTATGTTGTTATAGATATTATTTAGTAATTCTTTTAGCATAATCTTTTAACACGGAAAAAAGAGGTTTTTAACGGAGGTTCATATAATCTTAGGAGTTTATTTAATCAATGGAGAGTTTTTTAGCCTTCATTAAGTTCTAAAGGTTATTCTAAAACCTCAGTAAAATATCCAAGGTTTTTTTAACCTCCGTTACATTTCAAAGGTTTATTTTAAAACCTCAGCAAAATAACGGAAGTTTTTTTAACCTTCATTAAATTCTAAAAGTTTATTTAAAACCTCAGCAAAATAACATAAGTTTTTTTAACTTTAGTTAAATTTCAAAGGTTTATTCTAAAACCTCAGCAAAATAACGGAGGGTTTTTAACCTTCATTAATTTTCAAAGGTTTATTCTAAAATCTCAACAAAATAAAAGAGGTTTTTTAACTTCTAGTAACTTTCAGTAAGTTCCAAATGTTTATTCTACAACCTCAGCAAATTAATGGAATTCTTTTTAACCTTTTTAAGTTTCAAATGTTTACTCTAAAATCTCAATAAAATAACGAAAGTTTTTTTAACCATCGTTAAATTCTAAAGATTTATTGTAGAACCTCAATAAAACATTCCAGATTTTTCAAACTTCAATAAATAAATGTAATTAAATCTATTTATAAATAAATAATTAAAAACTACATAGTTTTAATATATTTTATAACTAAACTCTCTAAAATTTTCAAAGTGTAACTTTACAATACAAATAAGTTTTCTAAACTTTAAAAAATGTATTTTAAAAACTCAGCAAAATAACCTTGGATAATAAGTATTTCAACAACTAATGTATTTCAACAGTATTTGCATGTGTTTTTATGATTGATGGTAGTTGGTTTATATAATTCCTGGTTTTTTTTTGTTACGAGCTCATACTTCAAAAAAACTGACTTATTTTGTTTTAGCTTTTGATGTATGTATATTTTATTTGCAATTTTAGTTTTAGTCTCTATATAATTCAATAAATATAATAACAATTTTTTGTTTTTAAAATTAGTTTCTATCTAATAATTTTCTTGTAGTGTATATTAAATTATGATTTTTTTATATTTTTAATTAATATGTCATAAAAATAATAAATTAAATTATTTTAGTATAATAAAAATTGTGAATACACGGAAATGCATGTGTTTTTGCTATTAAAAACAAATTTCTCATTTAAATTAATATCACATTATATTATGATGTTTTATACCTTTTGTTGCTTAAATTTATTCATATTTGTTATATTTTTAACTCTTAAAAATATATTATTATGTATAATTATAATAACAAAGATATTTATGAAACATATATTAAAATTATGAATATTAGAGTGATGAAACACATTGAAATGACAAAAAGGTATAAACTTCAAAAATGTCACATTCATTTAATTCATGTTTCTTACTCTAATTAAGTGATTGATATGTTGATCAAACTTATGTATCCTCAGTTATTTCATGACAACTTTTTTAAGATGAACATGAAAGATATACATGTTTTAGGACGCTATTAGATGATAAATTTGATTTCATACAATATGGTTTTATTTTATAATTCAAATCCTAAGGTTTGAATGGTAATGTGATTTACCCAAACTTTACTAGCTCAATGAATAGTTTAAGTTGAATTTTATTAAAGACTATATTTTAGACTTTTTAAATAATGTGATATTTGTGAATAAAATTATAGTATATATATATATATATATATATATATATATATTATACTCAAACTCGTAAACATTTGTGCAAGAATTTGGTGTGAAATTTGTATTGTTAATTAAAACATGAAAATAAAAAATAATAAGTTGGAACATGGTTTGAGAAATTTTAGAATTTTATTAACGGGTTGATTTTTAAAATTTTACATGTAAATTGATGTGTCAAAACTTAAGTTGGTCTAATTATACAAAATTATGAATAGAATTTTAAATTAGAAGATTTAAACATGTTATGAGAAATGAGACAATCTCATATTTGGATGATATAGAGTAAGACATTAATTATAGGATATGAGATAACTATAGATTTAACTCCTATAGAATTTGAATCAAAGTCTTTATTTGGGTTGTTTAGGTCATGTATGTAAAGTTTTATGATATTTGAAATATATGAATTATGGAAGAAATAAACATAAGATTTAAATAACTGATAGAACTAAATTAGATTGTTAAGTACCGATTAGTTTGTTCATTTAAGTGAGGTCATGTACAAAATTGAATTGAAATAATATTTTATTTTTTTAACTTATAATATTACATTGAAATTATTTTGGTAAATATAAAAAAAATAGTTAATTGTTTTTCAAACATTTGATAGGTGTTGTCATATACATATTTCACTTCAGCAGTGTGATTTATCTCAATTGAGAGCAAGGTTCCTAATTATAGAGTTTATTACTCCAACGATAAAGTGTCATTCAAGTAATTGGTCTCATCTCTCAAGCAACAACTTGTTCAATCAAAGATAAGATCAAGAAAAATCTTTATTTTCTAAAGAATGTTATTCAATGTTATCTTATTAAATATAACATGTTCTTCCTAATAAACTAGCTTTTAGTTATTTTAAATTATTGTATTATATGAATTAAATGTTTTATTTCAATTGATGTATTTGTTTATTGAAGGCATGCCATTAAAAATATGTTTGATTACCTATGTCAAATTGTGAAAAATTAAAATTAGTTAATTTTCACATGGGTAATTCAATGGACAAGTACTTGTGTAAAATTAGTTATTGTACGAGTCAATTTGTGGTCACATATTTAGTGATTTTTCATATGAGCAATTTGATGTTTAGTATTATGTGAAAGATAAGTGTTAATCTTAATGTTCATACTTAATAAAATATTCCATAAGCCATCTAGTATTATTAGTAGTTAATTAGTTTGATTTCTTAGTGTCTTTGCATATGGAAGAAATATAGTTGTTTTAATTAGTATCTTTGGATATGTAGGAAACATTGTTGTTTTAATTATTTATGTGTGTTAGCATCATTCAGTAATATTCTAAATAATTTATATTAATATATTAGGATTAAAATATTCTTATATTACTATTGTAAAAGATTTTGCGCAAAAAACTTACGCCATGAAGTTGAGATTTGCAAACAAACAATGAGTTAGATGTTAATCTTTATTAGAAGAGACTTAGTGTGACTATTTTAGAAAATGTTGACAATTATTCTAAATCATTGAGATATTTTATAGTATTAAATGATAATTCAAATGTAATTTATTATAAAATAAAAAGGAATATGTGTTTAAAAATATTACCATGTTATATGAAGGTTTCAATTAGTACTTTATCCTTTATACTTATATGAAAATAAATTATACTACATGTAATAATATAAATTAAGATTTATGATTTTTATAATATTTTTATCTTTATTTATATATATATATATATATATATATATATTATAGCTCTATATTTTATTCAATACAAATTATTATCATACAATCAAATTTTTCGTATTATCCGATATAAGCACCAATAATAGGATAGGAGTGATGAACTCTTAACTTTTGAAGTAAGAAAAATTCGTAACTTAATAGTTTTTTTTTTTATAGTTTGTTCTTATGTTTTCAGCTGACTTTTTTAAACTATAATTCACACTTTCAAAAATATCATGTGTTCACTGTATGCAATTAAACTTTCTAATTTCTCTTATTTCTGTAGGTCTTCATGATTAAACCAATGGTAAAATTTGCACCAAAATAAATTTAAACTGTGTAAAAAAATAATGGTAAAATAAAAGAAAAAAAATTAGAGAGATATTTATTTTGCACCTAAACTTTGGGCTTTCTTTTAATGCAGATGAGTAATCATTTCTGGACCTCAAGTTATTTTAAGTCCGGGCCGGGAATTTCATTATATAACCCCTCTCTACTTGGGCTACTGCTTCTTGCACTCTACAAATTGAAACCTGCATCCAATGGCTGTTTCTTCCTGCACCTCTATATATTCTTCTTTCACCTCTATAAATTTTCATATTTCCAAAAATATTTCTCTGTAATATTTTGAATTACATAATTCAAAATTTTTTTTTTTCAAATTTGTAATTAGCTTTCAGATTACATAATCCGGAAGTCTTTTTTCAGATGCATGATTAGTTTTTGAATTATGTAATCCAGAAATATTTTTTCAAATGTGTATCTGAATTGCATAATCCGAAAGCTACTATATGGGAATGACACAAGAAGAATGAAAAAGTATTTTCACGTTGTGTATGGGATAACAGAAAAACCTATGAATGTGGAAAAAGAAACAGTCACATCCAATTATTATAAGAAAAAGACAAAATTACCTTCCATACATTAATATATCGGAAGAAGAGAAAATAATATATTTTTAAAAGTATAAAGGAAAGAGTATGTATGTATATATAAAAATATTTAAAGAATTATTTTTACACATTTCATATTCCTATTTAATTATATTTAAAAATAAAAAAATAAAAAATAAAGTATTTAAATCTTAAAAAACAGCTTAACATCACAATAGAAATAATTAACTTAAATTCTTATTTAACCACCTACTATATTCTCTAAATTATTTTTAATTAAAAAATTATTAATATTTAAAGTAATTTTTATTATTAATCAATACTTTTTAAATTAATATTTAATTACTTATTAAAGTTGTAATTATCTAATTTTTTAATCTATAAAATAATATTTAATTTAATTAATACAATAATTAATTGTTGTTGATCTTTAAAATTATTCTTTATTTAATAATTTGTATATTTATTATATACATGTTTATTTGCGTGTTCGTTAATTGCTTAGTGGAATGCACATGTAGGCATATAAAGTATGGCGAGAATGTTTTGCAGATTTGGCAAGTTACAACTTACAAGTATATTAACATATATAATAGTAAAGTTTTGTTGTTTCTCAATGTCTCACTCACTTTTTATTTATTGTCTTTCTTGAGTAAATTATTAAGAAGCATGGGTTGCTACATTTTATTCATCAAACAAGTTTTATGAGTTTTTACCGTACAAGTCATTTTAGATAACAATTATAAATTGGGTAGCTAAAATGTTCATCAAGCTCAAATTAAGAGGGTAAATGTTTCTTGATTTATTATTTAATTTATTGATATATGTTGTGATAAAATTTGACTCAGAAGATACCAGAGAATAAAGTGTAATAATTGTTAATTGAAAAATCAGTATTTTAAAATTATGATAAAATTAAATATGTATTTAATGAAACTTAAAATTAATCATAATTATATCTCTTTTATAGTATATAAGTGATATAAGTTGATTTTATAAGGTTGAGTTAGACTTAAAGTTCACTTCTTAATATGATATCAAAATAGAATTTGTTTAATTTTAAAATATAAGTACTATTTATTTTACATAAAAAAAAATTACTCTTTATCTACTAATTAGATTTATTTTTGTTTAAAAAAATTACTTTGAACTTAATACACCAGACAAAAGTTTTATATAAAATAATTAAAAAACCGTCTCATAATTCTTTTAAAAAAAAATTTAAAGATCAAGAATAAGTTATTTACACTTCCTAATATTGTGTTACAAACAACCACCACGTAATTAGGAAGTAAAAGAAATTGTCAAGACGACTGAAGAGTATAATTTAAACTTGTATGATTCAAATTTTGATTGTGTTAGTTAATATTTAAAAAATATATATTAGCCATAATATTAATAAGAGAAGAAGGTTAATTTTGGCATAGCAACTAATTTAGTATGCATTCAATGTGCATAAACTAACTCCCGAGAATGCAGCACACATGAAGAGTGTTGAAAAGGAGAAAGAGCATGATGAAGGTGGTGGTGGAGAACTTGACGGGAACACTTTTCTCCATTGAAGTGAGCAATGATGCAACAGTTGAAGATTTGAAGAGGGAAATTGAGAATCAACAAAAGCTACCTTCTGATCGTTTTGTGTTTATTCTTGATACTGATGAACGCACTGTAATTACTAAGGAGGAAGAAAAGGTGTCGCTGCTTGATTATGGAATTCAAGATGGATCTCGTATTTACCTGTTCTTCACCCCACTTGATGATGATTCTACTGAAAATTTCAGGTTAACTTATCTAGATTTTGATGACATTGGTTAAACAATGTTTTGTTTCTAACTTTTATCAATAAGATCTACTTACATTTATTTTAAATCTTAATGAATATAGATTCACATTATGCTTATAACAATAACCTCAATTTCTTATAATGAATGTTTATATTAGTATATATGTATTGTGTATTCGATGGTTTCACTCTGTTTTGTACGTGAATACAAAAATTCAAAAGCTTGAAATTTGCTTAAATTTATCCTTTTTCTTAACTTTTCATACTACTCATCAGAGGTTGTTTGAGTTAATCATGGATTCAACTTCTGATAAAAAAGAATGGCGAATTTGGTTGAGTTAATAGGATTTTTTGTGGGCTTGCAGAATTTGTTGTTGCCAATTAAGTTCACGATTATATCTAGTCATTCAAAGTTTCAAGATAATTTTATGTATTGCTTTTTATTAGTTATGGCACGTTATTTCAATAATTTGTTTTAAGGGGTACAAAATTTAGAATAATATTGATTGAATAAATAGAAAATTCCTGTTCAATAAAACCAACATGTAAGAAAAAATCTATGAAATAGTTTGATATAAGATGAATATAAATGGCCTAATTTTGTAATCTTATAGGGAATCATGATGGCAATGTAGTATGAGGTAAATTTACAATAACATTCAATGGTTAATTAACAAAAGAGATTATAGTTAAAATTAGATTTAGCTATATTGATTATTTGTAATATATATATATGTGTGTGTATACTAACTTTCTTTCCTAATCAAGGGTTTGTGAAATCACTTGGATTTTTTTTTTCTACTGTTCTTTTGTTTAACATTGGATAGAAAGTTTGAGAAGTGTGTTTGAATGTTTGCAACTTTAACTAGATAGATAGAATTAACTATAAATAATTTTAAAATGATGTTTTTACAAATTTCTCCCTCTTATAACCTAGATATATCTAATTGCTAAATATGAGTATTATTTAAAATGCAATCAATTTCCATAAAAACTGACACCAAATTCGGTTTGAAAGAAAAAAAAATTCAAACCAAACTAAACAAAACAAAGTTTGATTGGACATAAGAAAAAAAATCAAAGCAAACTAAAAAATTGTAGAGTTTTGTTTGGATTTGTTTTTGTGGTTTTTAATTTCTAATTCTAATTTTTTTTTATTAAAGATTTACTCTTTCTTTTTCATCTTTTAAATTAAAATATAATAATAATAAAAATATTACTCAAAATTTCAAAATTTGATAAATATATTGAATAATAAACTACTAAAATCATAAGATTAAATGTTTAATATTATTAAAAGATAAAAATTTAATATCAACTTAAAGAACATAAAAAGTCAATATGAAAAATTTGACCAAATCATCAAAGAGGACATCAACACAAATGAATTGTCATATAGTTGCAACTTCTAGAAAATAAAACATCATTACTTAAATTTTAGTAGCAACATTTTTCTTTATTTTTTTACAAAAAGAAATCAATGATAATGAAGAAGTGGAAGAGAATGGAGTTAATGACATCACCCTCGTCAGGAGTTAACATTATTTTTAATATATTAATAATAACAATATTTATAATTCTGACATTAAAACTTATTTCTTTAAAACGGAAAGAGAGTTTTTTTTGCATGATGTGAATGTGTGGGTCCTTTTGTGAACTTTGTATAATTAAAGAATACTAATACAAAATAAAATGGTTGAACTACAATAAGTTAGTGAGAGGTATGTTTCAAAGTGTTACATATAATATGTGTAGTACATAATGGTATGTTAACAAGTTTTGTTGTTTCTCAATGTCTTACTCTGCATTTTTTTTATTTATAAAAACATTTTTATATGCCTTTTCGCGATCTATTGTCTTGCCTAATGTGTTAAGAAATATGTTATCAGTTGAAATAGGTTATGGGCTACATTTTATTCTTCAAACAAGTTTTATGAGTTTTTACGACCAAATCTAAATTGTTATTTAAAATGTCCATCAAGCTCAAATAAACTATGGAGGAAAAATGTTCCTTGATTTATTATTTAATTTGTTGAGATAAAAGAAAACAAAAGATATGAGAAAGAATATTTCTTCTATTTTATTTTCATTACTTAGATCAAAGCAAAAAATCTGAATATATACCACCAGTACACTCATTTTAGGTCTAGTTAAAGAGACATAATGTAAAATAAAAGGAAATAAAGACTAGAATAAGAAAAGACAAATTAAAGGCTAGACATAAGTACAAAAATAAACAATTAAGAATTAGAAAAGACAAATTAATATTAGCTTCCTTATAGAAGCCTTGTATCCATATCCTTTGTTAGCCTCCGCAAGTTAGGGAAAAAATATTGATGAGACCTAGCTTGGAACAAATATTCTTGAAAGATTAAAGACTTAAGATTTTGGTATAAATGTCAGTCAGTTGCTCTGTATTAGAAATGAGAAGCAAATGTATGAAACTCTTCTTCAATTTTTCCCTAACAATGTGACAATCTATTTCTATGTGTTTTGTACGCTCATGAAACACTAGATTTGTTGCAATGTTGATTTTAGAGTTGTCCATTTTAAAAGCACTTTTATCATTTTAAAACCAAAAAATTCATTCTATATTATTGTTTTTAAGACATAAAGTTCAAATACAAATTGTTTATCAATAAATAATAAAACAACACAAACCAATTTAGTTAGTTTCAAATTATAAGTACTACTCATTTTGCATGAAAGATAATTTTTGTGCACTTGTATACTAATCAAATTTATTTTTGTTTAGTACTATGCTAAAGTGCTTTGAACTTGATATAACTCACATAGTTATATTTCACTTTATTAGATATTATTAGATATAATTAGATATTATTTGATATTATGAGATATTATAGGTATTGTTAGATATTTTATACTTATGTAATGGACTTAGCCCATATGTTTCTTTTCCTATATAAACATAACCCTATGTGTTCAATATACACAAGAGATTTACCTTATTCTTTCTTTTCTTTTAATATGGTATCTAGAACATAAGGTTAGGGTTTAGGGTTCAATTTTTATTGGTGAACCCACTATTCACTAGAATTTTCCAGTCACCGCCCCACTGCCTCGCCGGAGCCGCCACTGTCTCGCCGGAGCAGCCGTCAGACCCTCACCGGAGCCGCCGCCAGAATCTCGCCGGAGACGTCATCGGAATCTCGTTGGAGCCTCTACTAGAGACGTTGCCGGAATCGCTGTCGGAGCCTTCATCTTTGTTGCTGCCGCCAATTAACTAGTGACTGGATTTGTCCTTATCTTCTATGGCTTCTTCCACTTCCGTTGTCGCTACCACTATGACTTCTTCCGCAGTCATTATGTCGGATCCATCTATTTATACTAATTACGTCAATGTTCATCTTTCTGTTGACAAATTGGATGGAACCAATTATGACACTTGGGCATCAGATATTAAATTATGGCTTAAGAGTCAAGGTTATGTTGATCATCTTACTCATCCTATTGTTGCTGAAAATGAGGTTTCCCGTTGGTTGAAAATTGATGCTCAATTATGCATTGTTATCAAATCTACCATTCACTCATCTTTAAAAAACAATTTCGTACCTATGAGACATGTTCAGAAGTTTGGGAACAAGCAAAATTATTATACACCAATGATACTCAACGTTTCTATGGTGTGTGTCAAAATCTTCTCACAATTGTTGCTCCCAAACGTCTTGATGGTACAATAGCGGAATATCTGGGTAAACTTTATGCTCTTCTTCATGATTTTAATGAGTTATTACCTCCTGCTCCCACTCCTTCTCAAGAACTCGAACAAAGATCCAAGTTCTTCATGTTATTGGGTTTACATGGCCTTCCTGATTAGTATTCTCACATTCGTGATCAAATTTTGGGATCTCCTAGCGTGCCCAATTTTACTTCCACTTGTTCTGCCTTTTTGCGTGTGTCAGGTAAACACACCACTGATATAACATCTCATGTTAATGACTCTTCTGTTTTAGTCTCTCAGCATAATGATCGTACTCGCCCTCACAAGTCAAGCAAAGGGCGTCACAAGTGTGACCATTGTGGCAAACTTGGCCACAAAATTGACAAATGTTATGCCTTACATGGTCGTCCTCCTAAATCTGTTGTGGTTGCTCAAACTGCCCTTGTGCAACCTTCTAATATGGATCATACTTCAGTTGATACCCTAGGTCATCCTGCTATTTTCAATGAATTTCTTAAATGGTATGAGGATCGTTAGAACCCTAGTTCCATGGCTTTTGTTGCAGATTCAGGTACATCTTTTTCACTCCACTTCCCTTGGCCCTTGGGTTCTAGATTCAGCATAATGATCGTACTCGCCCTCACAAGTCAAGCAAAGGGCGTCACAAGTGTGACCATTGTGGCAAACTTGGCCACAAAATTGACAAATGTTATGCCTTACATGGTCGTCCTCCTAAATCTGTTGTGGTTGCTCAAACTGCCCTTGTGCAACCTTCTAATATGGATCATACTTCAGTTGATACCCTAGGTCATCCTGCTATTTTCAATGAATTTCTTAAATGGTATGAGGATCGTTAGAACCCTAGTTCCATGGCTTTTGTTGCAGATTCAGGTACATCTTTTTCACTCCACTTCCCTTGGCCCTTGGGTTCTAGATTCAGGTGCCACAAATCACATTACTGGTAATAAATCTTTTTTCTCTTCCCTGTCTACTACGGGTTATTTACCTTCGGTTACCATGGCCAATGGATATAGGGTACCATCACATGGTGTTGGTACTATTAATCTTTTTTCATCTTTATCTATTGATAATGTTCTTTTATGTCCCTGGGTCTCCATTTACCTTATTATCCATTAGTCGTCTCACTCGTTCCCTTGATTGTGTTATTTCTTTTAACAAAGATTCTGTTACTTTACAGGACC
The DNA here is from genome assembly GCF_051622355.1 of Phaseolus vulgaris. Taxonomy (NCBI): domain Eukaryota; kingdom Viridiplantae; phylum Streptophyta; class Magnoliopsida; order Fabales; family Fabaceae; genus Phaseolus; species Phaseolus vulgaris. Next base: position 12,226,772 of record NC_143508.1, read on the forward strand.
GGAGTTCGGGACGGATGATTGGCACCGGATGTGAGTCTCATGGACTTTATCAACTACAGATCTCTGCACATGTTGGCGTAATTATGGATTCTCCATCTCTCATTCATGCTCGGTTGGGTCATCCTAGTCTTGCCAAGATGCAGCAGCTTGTTCCAAGTTTGTCTAATGTGTCTACTTTATCGTGTGAGTCGTGTCAGTTAGGGAAGCACATTCGTAGTTCTTTTTCACAACGTGCTTCATCTCCTTTTGCCTTAGTTCACTCTGACATTTGGGGACCAAGTCGTATTAAGTCTAATTTAGGATTTCAGTATTTTGTTACTTTTATTGATGATTATTCAAGATGTACTTGGGTATTTTTAATGAAAAACCGTTTTGAGTTGTTTTCTATATTTCAAATATTTTACAATGAAATTAAAAATCAATTTGGAATTTCCATCCGAATTTTTCGTAGTGATAATGGACGTGAGTATCTTTCTTATTCTTTTAAAAGTTTTACGGCTTCTCATGGTATTCTTCATCAAACTTCATGTGTTTATACACCTTAACAAAATGTGGTAGCTGACCGCAAGAATAAACATCTTGTTGAAACAACTCGTACTATTTTAATCCATGGTGATCTTCCTCAGCGTTTTTGGGGTGATGTTGTTCTTAGTGCATGTTATCTCATTAATCACATGCCATCTTCAGTTTTAGATAACAAAATTTCTCATTCTATTTTATTTCCTCATGACCCTCTCCATTCTTTACCTCCCTAAGTTTTTGGGTCCACATGTTTTGTTCATAATTTTAGTCCTAGTCTTGATAAATTATCTCCTAAGTCACACAAATGTGTCTTTTTAGGGTTCACTAGATCTCAAAAAGGATATAAATGTTTCTCACCTTCTTTAAACCGTTATTTTATTTCAGCAGATGTCACCTTCAGTGAATCTTCCCTTTACTTTAAGTCTTGTCCTTCTCCTTCAATTTCTTAATCTAATCAAGTTAATATTCCTCTTGTTGTGCCTAGTGCACCTAACGATTCACCACCGCCACCAACTCTTCAAGTGTATAGTCGTCGTCAAACATCTCATCGTCCCTTAGTAGACTCTATTCTGGTGCCAACACCACATCCTCCTCCAGCTCCTACATTTGAACCTGATCTTCCTATTGCTATCCGTAAAGGTATACGTTCTACTCGTAATCCCTCTCCATATTATACTGCTTTGAGTTACCATAGACTATCTCAACCCTTTTATACTTGCCTTTCGTTTATTTCTTTTGTATCCATTCCAAAATCTTTAGGTGATGCCTTAGTTCATCCTGGTTGGCGTCAGGCCATGCTTGATGAAATGAATGCACTTTAGAATAATGGAACTTGGGAACTTATTCCTTTACCATCTAGGAAATCTGTTGTTCGTTGCAGGTGGATTTTTGCTATCAAAGTTGGTCCTGGTACTATTGATCATCTCAAAGCTCGTCTTGTGGCTAAGGGTTATACCCAAATTTTTGGTTTAGACTATGGTGATACTTTTTCTCCAGTGGCATAAATGACCTTTGTTCGCTTATTCATAGCTATGGCTGCTATTCAACAATGGCCTTTTTATCACTTGGATGTCAAAAATGATTTTCTTAATGGGGATTTGCAGGAAGAAATTTATATGGAGCAACCTCTCGGTTTTGTGGCTCAAGAGGAGTCTTCTGGATTGGTATGTCGTCTTCGCCAATCCTTATATGGCCTCAAGCAGTCTCTTAGGGCTTGGTTTGGAAAATTTAGCAATGTTGTTCAACAATTTGGTATGACTCACAGTGAAGGAGATCATTCAATTTTTTATCGTCACTCGAGTGTTGGGTGTATCTATCTTGTAGTATATGTTGATGACATTGTTCTTACAGACATTGATCACCATGGCATCTCCCAAGTAAAACAACTCATTTGTCAACACTTTCAGACCAAAGATCTTGGCAAACTCAGATATTTCTTGGGGATTGAGGTAGCACAATCCAATACTAGTATTGCTTTCTCTCAGAGAAAATACGCATTGAATATTTTGAAGGAAATTGGGTTGATGAATTCGAAATTTGTTGATACTCCCATGGATCTCAATGTCAAGCTTCTACCCAATCAGGGGGAGCCTCTTTCAGATCCTGAGAAGTACAAAAGATTAGTTGGAAAATTGAACTATCTCACTGTTACTCGTCCTGATATTTCCTTTGCAGTCAGTGTGGTGAGTCAATTTCTTAATTCTCCATGTGAAGATCATTGGAATGCAGTCATTCATATAGTGAAGTACATTAAAGGCTCTCCTGGAAAATGTTTGTTATATGGTCATAATAACCATACTAAAGTCGTTTGTTATTCAGATGCTGATTGGGCAGGATCTCCATCTGATAGAAGTTCAACTTTTGGTTATTGTGTCTCCATTGGTGATAAGTTGATCTCTTGGAAGAGCAAGAAACAAAGTGTTGTGGCAAGATCTAGTGTAGAAGCATAATATAGAGCTATGGCCTCGGCTACTGCAATTTGGAGAGGTCACTCAAATGAACCTTATATGTGATAATGAGGTTGCTCTTCATATTAGCTCAAATCCAGTTTTTCATGAAAGGACAAAACATATTGAGATTGATTGTCATTTCATTCGAGAAAAGATTATATCGGGAGATATCAAGACTGAATTTGTTAATTCAAATAATCAATTAGCAAATATTTTTACTAAACCCTTACGAGGGCCTATGATTGATTACATTTGTAACAAGTTGGGTACATATGATATATATGCACCAGCTTGAGAGGGAGTGTTAGATATTATTAGATATAATTTGATATTATGAGATATTATAGATATTGTTAGATATTTCATATTTATGTAATGGGCTTAGCCCATATGTTTCTTTTCCTATATAAACATAACCCTATGTATTCAATATAAACAAAGGATTTACTTTATTCTTTCTTTTTCTTTAATACACTTAAACAAAATATTTAAAAAGTTTCAAAATTGTATATATAAAATAAATAAAAAAACTCTACAAAAATTGTCTCATCATTCTTTTCAAACGTTTTAAAAAATGGAGAATAAGTAAATAAAATTTATACTTCCTAATATTGTGTTAAAAACAACACCATGTAATTCGGATACGGAAATTTTACATCGGTTTTGTTAACAGTAAAAGAAATTGTCAAAAACAACTAAACATTATAATTTGAACTTAAATGAACTTTGTAACTCAATTTTTAATGTGTTAATATTAAAAAAACTAATTACCTATAATATGAATAACAGTTTATTTTTGGCATGCCAACTAATTTAGTACGCATTGTGCATAAATGAACTCCGAGAATGCAGCACACATGAACATTCTTCAAAACGAGAAGGAGCATAAAATGGCTGGCGAAAACTTGACACACAAATATATATTTTTTTTTTCAATTTGGGAAGAGATGGGTGAGGATTTGAGATAAAGTATGAAAAAAAGAAAAATTGTTTAGATTGAGATATGTTAGAGTTAATTTGCGAGAAAAATTTACTGAAGTTTGTAAGTGATGTGATGGTTGTGAGAAATTTTTTAATTTTTTTAAAATATAAAATATTAGTTTCAAAATTTATCATTGTATTTAAAAGTATTTGAATAATGAAATATGACTTATTTTGTGTAGAATTAAATTAATTAAAATTTTATAAATTATTTTATATACCGTTAAATAATTATTTTTGGTATTGTTAAATAATTATGTTAAATAATTATTTTCAGTACCGTTAAATAATTATTTTTAAAAAAAAATACAAGTTACTTAACATTGTTGGAATATGGAAAGTTTTCATAAAAAAAATCTAAACATATACAAATTTATCATTATATTTAAAATAATTAAAAAATATATAATTTATTTATTTGTGCATTTTAGTTTTTTTAATTAAAATATTAGTTTTGAAACTGAGTACGAATTGACTTTGGAAAAAAATACAATTATGTAAATTTATCAAAAAATAAAAAATAAAAATTGTTAGAAAATAATTGTGTAGTGAATGTAAATAATATTATTAATTGTATAATAATTGTTTATAATAATAATTTTTTATATTTAAACATATTTGTAATGATTAATATGAAATATGTCAACAAGCTGAACTCGTGTAAAAATGCATATTAAATTTTAGTGAAATGAAACATGACATGAACCTAAAGTCATTCATTGAACTACATATTACATAAAGTCATTACATTAAAATCCTAAGAAAGGTTTGTTCATGTCATGCGAATTTGAATAAAATGGTCAACATAATAATGTTAATTACAACAAGAAAAGTCCCCCTAACAACACCTGAATTCATTTTGTCGATACCTTCAAACGCTTCTCTAGACTACATATCTTATTCTTTTGTCTCACAATAATTGCATCTCTTTCATCGCCAATGTCTTCAATGCACCATTTGAAGAAATATGGTTAGTGTTATGATTATAATTAGGGTTGGGGTTGGGGTTTGTGCAATGGCTAGGGTTAGACTTGTGTCTAGGCTTAGGATTGGTGTAATAGATTTTCCTAGGGTTAAGGTTATGTTTTATGCTTATGGTAAGGTTACTATTTATCTAAGGGAGTAGGGCTATGGTTAGGGTTACTGGTTATGCTAAAGATTAGGGTTATGTTTAGGGTTACATTTTTCAATTAGTGCTACATTTACACTTACAATTACAATTACATGTTTTAAATATAAATATAAATAAAAAAAATGAATTTATTAAAACCAATTATATACCACAAATCAATTAAATACACAATGACATTGTTAAACACATATATTAACTTAAAAAAAAAAACAAATTTTTCAATTCAATTAAACATGGAAAATTTTGATAGGCATACAAGTCAAATAAACAAATTTATTTTCTATATATATCATACTTTTTTTACATGCTAATCACAAATCCAATAAAGTTAAACATCGAAAGAAGAAGAAGGCTTAGATTTAGATTATGAGATCGCCACAAATTTGTTGCATACGACAACCATCTACTAACCACACCACCAACTACTAACCACACCTCCTGCAGTTACTAACCACACCACCACAGGAGCTAACCACACCACCTAACTACTAAACACACCACGACCACAAGCTAAACACACCACCAACTATGCACACCCCACAACTAACCACAAACTTCAACCCCAATGAACTACAAAACAAAAATACTAAATTGACACATATAAACCATTATAAACAACGCAACCATGTTTTTATCAATTCTACACAATAACAAAGCCAAAAAAAACAAAAAAAAACAAACAAGTTAAGTTGGTCAAATAAGAACACAGTTTCATAGAGAACCAAAAATTAGAACCATAATCGATTACAAAAGTGGGATAATCAAGTATCCCTTATTTTTATACACCTAATTGATTATGCATGTAGTTGTTTTTTATGCATAATTGATTATGCACTAAAATTTAGCCTCTAATAAGTTATGTGAAAGAAAAAAAATTGATTATGTCTTTGTTGTGGTGCCTTTCTGTGTGTTATGGTGCTCTAGAAATGGGGTCATTTGTTGCATACACCTTCATGCACCTTCTAAAGGTTCTCACAAGCATCGAGAACGACGCCTTTGTACACCACAATCTACCTCAACCTCATAATCAGGAAACAAGAATTGAAGAATGGGTCACTACATCAACCTCCCCAACAACAAAGAAGAATGCAAGAATGGAAGAAGCTCTCATGAACAAACTCTCTGAGAAATTTTCAAACATTTGGAACTGGACTTAAGCTACTCACACTACTATTTATTTCTGCATTTCAAAACCACACCAACCACATTAATGTTGCTATTCACGGTCAAGAAAAATGTGCACTTCAAGAAATCTCTACACAAAACATTGTACCCATGTTCCATACAGAACCAAAAACTAGGACAAAATGGGAAAATCATTAGTGCTTACATGGCTTTCTGCTTGGTTATCTGCATGGGGGGGGGAATCATTTTTCACACAAATGCACTTTCCTCCTCCTCCCTCCCTTGATGCAAACACGTGATATCTGCTCATATATGTCGTTGTGAATAGAAAAAATCTTGAAGCAAACACAACCTTAGTTGAAAATATGAAGAGGGAAATCGAAGCTCAATAAAAGCTAATCATGTTTGGTAGATGAATATCCTATAATGAGAAAAAAGGAAGAAAATGCCACTAATACTGGAAAAACATTTCATGACGACTAAAGGGTATACCTTCTCTAGACCAATTGGTCTCGATGGGTTAAAGGGGACATTGGAGACCACCTTCCACTCACAAAAAAGTATGTTTTTTTTATCTGTATGTTTTAATTTTATTCTATTCGATGATTGTCCTGATTTGTTTGCTTGAATGTGGATGTGAATTAGGTATCCAAGAATATGAATATGGACAACTGGGTAACTGGGTAATACCATATGTAAAAGACCCATTAATAAGAAATTATGCTTCATACAATTTAAATTAATTATATTGTGGGAGATTAGTTTCTTATTAGTGTTTTACCAAAATCATATTAGGAGTTCAAAATTTTCACATATTAAAATATACATTAAAATCAATTTTATCATCTTTCATTCTACAATCATAATCATTGTACCAATTGCATCCTTAATTTTAATAAAAATTCTAATAATTTAAATAAAACACGTATTGTGAACATCCTTAAATACTATCAACTTATTCAATATTTGACTCTACATGCTTATAAGAAACATTAAAGATAATTTCTTGCATTGTAGAGTATTCTTTGATAGTGTTGGTTGCATGCTAGATAACTTTCGTTAATACTAAGAAGAATTTACAAATGTTATGAGTTTGAAGTTACGGTTTTTGGACTGCTATACCAATTTCAAAAACATTAAAACATTAAAGAAAGGCAATAAAAAAGGTTAATGCAACAAGAATAATATATAAATGAGAAAAAGATAGTGAACCCAAATATTTTCAACAATCATATTCTATTTTGAACAAGAAAATGAAAGTTACCTAGAAAAGCTAGATGTTGAAGCACATAACGCACGCAAGGGAAAACCTTGCAAAGAACGCATGCAGGTGACAACCTAGATGTCAATCAAGCCCATGGTTGGATGGAGACATTTCTAATTTCTTTGTTACCAGGGGAGCACTGAGTGAAAGTGTGGAAATGAGAAATTTCAAATTTCATTATTACTAGGGGAGTACTAAACACAAAGTTGTGGAAAAGAGAAACAATAGAAAAGTGAAAGAGGAGGCGTTTATGAAACAGTCGAAGAGTGAAAGAAGGGAACAATGAGCACAAAACACATATATTTTCTATGTCAGATTGATAAGTGTCATATTTCAATAACATTTCATATTAAAATATGGATAGTTATTGATAAAAATAACTATAATTTAACCCCTAATTTATGAATTTAAACCTTTTTACATATTTTGTGATTATAATACGAAAAAAACTATTTATTCCCAAATATGTGTTAATTTTAGGATTTTAAGGGGAAATGGAGATGAAAGACCTAAAGAAGAATAAACAAGATGAAAAGGGAAAGGTAGAACGCTCAAACACTCGCCCAAAATGGCCTAAACCAAAAACCTTCCAAAGGAACTCGCCTAAGCGAACCCAATCTCGCCCACGCGAGATCACTTCAAAGAACTTGGGCTTTCTCTTGTCCAACTCACCCATATGAGCTCAATCATGCCCAGGTGAGAAGTCACTTAGCCCAAACCCAACTAGGTTAAATATGAGGCATGATACATAACCCTAGACATCATTGGGAGAATAGGAGGTGATAGAAAATCCTAGAAGAGACAACGTCAAGGAGAAACATCTTGGATCTTCTTTCTTGTTTTTCATGCTTGTAATGACCAACATGAGTGACTAATTCTATCCTTTGGAATTGGGAGTAATCTGTTCAAACTCTTATGTATTAAGGTGATATTTGAATATAATATTTTGTTCTTGATTGAGGATTGATATTGTCGTTTTATTTGTAAGGCTTGTTTTTCATGATTTTGATCCTTAGATTTGACTGAAAAGTACTTCTAAGTTTCTAACCTAAATGGTAATGCTTAAGATATTTGAATGCTAAGAATAAATTTGAAATGTTAATTAATATCAACATCTAATCATAAGGATAATGAGTTTTATAAATATAGGAGGAATCGATATTTAGGAGACTATCTTAATAATTTTATATGCGAGAAATCGATATAAATTAATTTTATAAAGGCAACAATATCAATCAAAAGATAGAATAATATTATGCTTTTCAAAATACAAAGAGTGAGAAGGATGAACCCCAATTCCAATTTTCTCAATTGAATCAACAACTTTTTACTTTGCTTTATTTACATTCTTGCAATCATATACAACAAACATCCTACAAATTTTTACTTATTGTTTTCTATTTAGTGAATCTTATACTTGATAATTCAAATGTTTCTTGTGGGCTCGACATGGTACACTTTTCGTAAAATAGTCATCAAATTTTTTGTGATGTTGTCGGGTAACAGTTTAATTTTTTAGTACAAATTCCTAAATATTGTGAATATTTAAATTGTTTTAATTTTTTTTTATTTTATTTTAATTAAAAATTTGTTTTGTTTTATTTTTAGATTTATTTGATTTGTTTTCAATTTTAATTTTTAAAAAAATTATTTTTTTACTGCTAGTGAATCTTTGTGTTAACCCTTGAGTGAGTCGTCTTATATGATATTAAGAGGTCGAATTTTGAAAGACCAATTATTATTTGAATCAGAGATTGAAAAGGAAGCTAGAAGGAATAGGGAGACAAAGAGAAAAGAAAAACAAGGAAACATTAGAGAAGAATCCTCAACCACTTCTTCCATTCTCAATAATATTTTTCAGGAAGAAAACATTGTGGCTGAAGAGCAAGCACTACCTCCTAGGAGAACACTTGGAGATTATGCCATGCAGTAGGGACCTAATCATATTCCTAGTATTGCAATACTTGCTACCACCAAGATCTTAGAGATGAAACCTGCATTCCTCAATCTTATTAGTACCCATCAATTTACAATAATGGACCATGAGGATCCATATACACATTTATCTACATTTTATGAGTTGGTGGGAATAATGGGCTTTCAATCAAGTGATATTGAAAATGATTATATGCGTTTGTTTCCTTTTTTTATTCGCAGAAAAGGCTAAATAATGTCTCAAATCACATCCAAATCAGAGTCTCACTAGTTAGAAGGATGTAGAAAAAAAATTACAAAGATTTTTTCCATTATCTCGTTACATCAAAGCAAGGTCTGATATTTCTATGTTCAAACAAGGAGTAGATGAAACCTTCTGTGAAACATGAGAGAGATTTAAAATGATGGTGAGAAAATGCCCAAATCATGGGTTTGAAGACATTGCTCAATTGAGCATCTTTCATTATGGTCTTAGACAAGATATCAAGATGCTTCTAGACGTTGTAGTTGGTGGCACAATGATGGATATTGATTTAGAACAGGCGAAAAATATTACTAATGCATGGACATCAACAAACTATCAAGCCTAACATGATAGACAAGGTATTCAGAAGAAAGAGTTCTTAAAGTTGAGTACTTGAAATGCAGTTCTGGCTCAGAATAAAATTCTAACACAACAACTTGAAGCATTAACTTCACAAATGGATAAATTACTATAAAACTACAAGTTAAGCAATCTTCTTAGAGTCAAAGTCAACCAATAAGGTGTGATTTTTGCCGAGGTGATCTTCTCAATGGTCACTGTTCTTACCAAAATAATTCATCTGCAGAGAAAGTAAGTTACATGGGCGATCACAGAAGGCATGGTGATTTCTCCAAAAATAATAATATTCTCAAGGTTAGAGAAGCAATTAGAATCAAAAAAATTGGTGGAAACAAGATAATGGTCCATCTAACAAGCAAGGTCCTTTGCAACAATAACAACAACCCCTATATCCTTTAGTTCCTGAAAGACTGAACAAAGATACCTTGAAAAAATTCATGAAAGTTATTATAGTCAGTCAAGAGAATAATATGGCGGCAATTACAAATTTAGAAACACAGTTGGGATAGATTGCCAAACAATTAGCAGAGAGACAGAATGGTCAGTTTTCAACCAACACACAAACCAACCCAAAGGAACAATGCAATACAATTACCACTAAAAGTGGTAAAATAGCAAGAGAAGGGGATGGTGATAAATTAGTTGCTGAAAAAGAAAGAAAAAATGAGATTGAGAGAGAGAGAAGAATATAATTGAGGAGGAAAAAGAAAAAAGAAAGAAAAAAAGTGAAATTTTTTAAAAGATTTACCATATCCTCATGATTCTTCAAAAAAAAAAAGATAAAGAGAGATAATTTTTTTATAATTTGGATTCTAATATTTCTTTTGCAAAGGCTTTGGAGCAAAGGCTAACTTGTGAAAAGTATATGAAGGAGTTAGCAACAAAAAAGAAGAGTTTCATTGATGAAAAGAATATAAAGCTAGAGGTTGGTTGCAGTGCTATCATTCAGAAAAACTTGCCCCTAAAATCTATGGATCTAAGAAGTTTTACTATCCCAGTAACCATAGGTTTTTTATGTGTGGACAAGGCTTTATTGGATTTAGGGGCAAGTATAAATTTAATGTCTTTAGTTATGTTGAAGAAAATAGGTGATTTGGAGATTAAAACCACCAAGATGACATTACAGTTAGTTGATAGAGTAACCAAGTATCCATATGGTGTGGTTAAAGATGTTCTTGTTAAGATGGATAAATTCATATTTCCTGTGAAATTTGTTGTGATGGACATGGAAGAAGACGAGGAGTTTCCCTTGATATTTGGCAGACCTTTCATGAAGACTGTTAGAATTATAATTGATGTTGATAAGGGAAAGCTTAAAGTAAGAGCTCAAGATGATGAGGTAACTTTTAATCTTTTTTATGGTTTAAAAAGTTCTAATGTAGGGAAGAAATGCTTACAAAGAGGTACAAAAAAGGAAACCTTTCCTTACACTAAAGAGCAATTGGACCTTTCAAATTTATTTGAGGAAGTTATACATTATCACATTTCAAAAGAGGAAGACAAAGTCCAATAGAGGGTAATTATAGAGAAGGGTGAATATAAATCAGGGCAACACATCATGCTTAGAAATGGTAAGTTAAAATCTCAACCTAGATGCTTGAAGACAAAGGGGTAAAGATTATGGGTTATGAAAGAAATCAGGATCGATGAAACTGTTGAACTTGAAAGTCCATATTCTAGAAGAACTAAAGTTGTAACTAGGAAATTGTTGCAACAAAGCAGTCGTCCACCTTAGAGAAACATGTGTCAAGCTATATGATGTTAAACAAGCACTTTCTAGGAGGCAACCCAATATATATATTTTATTTTTATTATTGTGATTTATTATTTTAAATTTTGTTTTGATTTTTTGCTAATAACACTAGTGCAAAAAGAAGAAAAGGATACGCTTTATTTAGTGCGGCTTTTGCGTTACCCGCTTTTGTAAAAAACGCGGTGGCATTTTTGAAATTATTTTGATTTACGAATGCGGTTATTTGAATAGCCGCATTCGTAAATCAAAGCACTTGATTTACGAATGCGGTTATTCAAATAACCGCATTCGTAAATCAAAGCGCTTGATTTACGAATGCGGCTATTTGTATAACCGCATTCGTAAATCAAAGCGCTTGATTTACGAATGCGGTTATTTGAATAACCGCATTCTTAAATCAAAATTCTTTTATTTACGAATGCGGTTTTACCTTTAACCGCATTCGTAAATCCTTTTTTACCCTAAATTTTGAACCGCGCCACACACAATTTCAAACTTTATTTCTCGTCTTTGCCTTCGTTTCGCGTTTGCACTCTGAGTTCGTCTCCTTCTGCTGCATCTGCATTTCATTTGTGCAATGTAAGTTTCTTGAACTCTCTTTCTTCCTCTTCATCTTCACAAATATATGCATAAATGTTTTTCGTTTTTCTTATATATATTTTTTTCCTTGCATTGGTGGTCTCGAATTACTGTTTCGTTGGCTGACATTCGTTTTTCTTACATTGTTTGGTTTATCGCATTGCTCAGTACTCTTTCATTGTCTTCGTGGTTTCTTGTGGATTTTTTGGTTTGCTCCGTTGCTCCTATTCGTTGTCACTTCTGCTGCCGCCACCGTTGTTCGCTCCCGTGACTCTTCATCAACGTTGGCTTTACACAAGATTGACGATGTTTTAAAATTTTTAATTTTTTTTTAATGATTTGGCATATACAAGTGCGGTTAAAGCAAATAACCGCACTTGTAAATGGTATTTATAAATGCGGCTATATAACCGCATTTATATTTCTTGATTTACAAGTGCGTGTTGATCAAATGCGGTTATAAAACCGCATTTATAAATTCGAAATAGCCGCATTTGTTTTATGTTTCTACGCTAGTGTAAATCCATGTTTTTGCGTAAATTCAAGATTTTTTGTGTAGGGAAACTCGCCCAGACGTGATATAGCTCGTCTAAGCAAGTTTGGCATTTTAAAAGGGGGAGCTCTCTAGAGTAATCTCACCCAAGCAAAACAAATCTTGCTTCGGCGAGATTCCACTTATACAATCTCGCCTAGGCGATATTTAGCTCGCTTGAGTGAGTTTGACGGTTCAAAAGTACGAAATTCAGGGCAACTCAACCCCTATATGCCTCCAGATCAATTTAGAGGTTATGTAGTTTGGCCTGGGGACAGGTTCTATTATTCAGGGGGCATATCCAACAAATGAAGCAGGATCATCTACAACTGTAGATGATGATTTTAATATAGAGCTGGATGAATTCCTAGGAAGAGAAGATTGAACAAAAACAATGGTTTTATCTTTCTAGTTTATTTTCCTTTCAGTTATTTAATTTTTTTTTTATCTTTCTAGTTCAATTGTTTATTTTTGTTTATTTTATTTGCTTTTTTTTACGTGTATTGTTATTCTTGAATTATTTTTATTTCTAATTTAATTGTTGAGTGGATTTCTAGTTTTATTTTTTCTTAAATAAATACAATATTAAATTTTGAATTGTGAAAAAAAAATGACTTTGTCTTTAATTATTAAACTGTGAAATGAATTAGACATAGGTTGGAAAAGAAAATGTGATTGAATCCCTATTCAAATGTAGTTGAAATTATGATACATGAAAATTTAACAAAATGATTTATTAGAATAGAGAATGATAAAACAGTTTTGAGGCTAATTAAATCAAGTGAGTGTGTGAACCTTAGACAATTTTAAGAGTTTTACTAATTGTGGTTGCTTAATTTTTATTTTATGTTACATCATAAAAGAGTATGAAGATGATTGAGGCATTTGTGTTAATTAGGAACCTAGGGCCAAATAGCCAACCTTTATGGACATAGAATTCAATTTTTTATAACCCTTTTTAAGCCAAGAATTTTTATTATTTCCTAAACCTTGAAGTTAAGGAAGGAGAACATAGATGCAATATATATATATATATATATATATATATATATAAATAAATAAAGGGAATAGTTAGTTTTTGTTTAGAGTTCAAATAATTCCGTTGTTAGAAATAGGAATAATCTATTCCTATTGATTAAAAAAAAGAAGAAGAAAAAGTCATGTTAAAATCATGAATAAGTTAAAATAAAATGAGGAAGAGCGTGAAGTCAAAAAAATGGTGATTAGATAACATAAATGTGTTGTAATTAGATTGTAGGTATGTTCTTCTTTAAAATGTGCATTTTGTTATCTGAAAAACCAATACTTTTTGGAAGCTCAACTCCATTATAACCCTGTAAAAGACCTTAAGATTCAGGTTCTAAATATAATTGTGATATGAAGATGAATTGAGAAACAACTGTAATTTGTAAGGATTAAGTGAAAATAGAGAGAAACAGTTACCTATGAGCATTTGAGAATAAATTTTGATGAATTGTCATTTTATTATTTTAATTTGATCCTGGAAGTTGATTGTATCTATATTTTGCTATATTTGAACTTGTAAGCGATATAAGTTTTTAATTTAACCTATTGTTTAGTGAATAAAGTTGTTTTTATATTTAAATTCAAATATGATTTATTTATATTCATTTACTTTGCCTGAGGACAACTAAGTTGGGGGAGTTGATAAGTGTCATATTTCAGTAATATTTCATATTAAAATACATGCACTTATGGATATTCATTGATAAAAAACTATAATTTAACCCCTTACTTTACGAATTTAAACTTGGTTACATATTTTGTGATTATAATATGAATAAGAATGATTTATTTCCAAATTTGTGTTAATTTCAGGATTTTAAGGGAAAATGGAGATGAAATGGCTAAAGGAGAATAAACAAGATGAAAAGGGAAAGTTGGAACGCTCAAACACTTGCCCATACCCTTCCAGAGAAACTCACCCATGCGAGTTCAATCTCGCCCAAGCAAGATCACTCTAGAGAAGTTGGACTTTTTCTCGTCCAACTCACCCAGGCGAGCCTAATCACGCCCTGACAAGAAGTCACTTAGTCCAAGCCCAACTAGGTTAAATATGATGTGTGAGGCACAACCCTGGACATCATTGGGAGAATAGGAGTTAATAGAAAACCCTAGAGGAGGCAGCCGTCAAAGAGAAACATCCTAGATCTTTTTTTTCTTGTTTTCCATTCTTGTAATGGCCAACATGAGTAACTAATTCTATCATTTGGGATTGGGATTAATCTATTCAAACTCTTATGTATTAAGGTGATACTTAAATATAATATTTTGTTCTTGATTGATGATTAATATTGTCATTTTATTTGTAAGGCTTGTTTATCATAATTTTGATCCTTAGATTTGACTGAAAAGTACTCCTAAGTTTCTTAGCTAAATGATAATGTTTAACATATTTGAATGCTATGAATAGATTTGAATTGTTAATTGCTATCAACGTCTAACCGTAAGGATAAAGAGTTTTTATAAATATACGAGAAATTGATATTTAGGAGACTATCTTAATAATTGTATATGTGAGAAATCGATAGAAATGGATTTTATATGGGCATCAATATCAATCAAAGGATAAAATAATATTATGCTTTTTAAAATACAAAAGAGTGAGAAGGATGAATTCCAATCCCAATTTTCTCAATTGAATCAACAACTTTTTACTTCACTTTATTTACATTTTTGCAATCATACACAACAAACATCCTACAAACTTTTACTTATTGTTTTCTATTTGGTGAATTTTATACTTGATAATTTGATAATTTAATTGTTCCTTGTTTACTCGATATTCGTCCTTAAGGACAAATTATTATTTCTGACTAGGTACACTTGCCATAAAATAGTCATCACAAATCTTGATGGAAGAGGCCCAAGCACAAGCCCACATGCAAGCCCACCAAAGGGTAGATTTGGGCCAACCATAGAGTTATGGCCAAGAGGATCCAAGAAAACGTTCTTTTACATGTTCAAATGCCATAAACTCTAGTGTAGAGTAGACTTTAATTTCTAGTCAAAATTAGCATAAGAACTTTATTTGTAATTTTCTTAGAATTAATTTTGGCACCTAAAACACCAACCTAGGTAAACTTAGAGTTTCTAAAAAAACCTCTAAATTTACCAAGGCCGGTCTAGAAAGCCCATGGAGGGGGTGAGCATAAAAACTAGACACACCCCTCCCCATGTGCTCATTTGTGCACCCATGTGCCATGTGCACCCATGTGCTTCACATTTACATTTCATTTGGCTAGCATTAGGGTTGCATTATGGTCCTCCTTAGCCTATAAAAGGAGGAGCCTACACCTTGTATTTTCAAGTTTATTGTGAGTAAAGTTATGCTGCCATTTTGTGCCAAACTTTGCTTTTCCTAGAATTCTAAGCTCTAAACTTCATTTCCTTCACATCTCCTTGGGCTGGCCGAACCTCCCTATAATCATACCTTTCATGCACCTTCAAGATCAACACCACTCTTAGGAGGATCTTGCTCACTCACCTTCATAGCTTCCGCACCACTTTTTCTTACATGATTCAAGAAGAACTTCATGAAATGCCATCAAATCTTATTTTAACTGACATAATAATTCATTGTCTAATGACATGTGGATTATAACTTTCATAGAAAGTTATCATAAAATCATAGAATATACTCTCTATCTTAGTTTTTATTTTAATCAACAAAATAAGTATCATGTTATTTACAATTATGACACAACCTAATTTATTATGATAGGTGGATTACAACCATCATAATAATAAGTTATCATAAAATCATATTTTTACAATAATGAGTGATTTATTGTAGAATTCAAGATGCGATGGATCTCATATTTAACTTTTCTTCACTCCAATAGATGATTACTCTAATGAGAATTTCATGTTTACTTGTCTAGATTTTCAAATTGGTTAAACCATATTTTGTTTCTAACTTTTATAAATAAGATCTATTTACATTTATTTAAAATTTTAATGAACACGAAAAGAAATATAAATCCATAATGAATGTACATATTAGTATTAGTATGCCTTTTTATAAAACAATTGTGTACATATATGGATTCAACGTTTTCACTCTGTGTTGTAAGTGTTTGAATACAAAAATTCAAAATCTTGAAGTTTGGTTAAATTTATCATTTGTCTTCACTTTTCATGTCACTATCATTAGAGATTGTTTGAGTCATCAATTATGGATTCAACTTTCTATTTTGGTAGGAATCTATTACTTGCAAAATTCCAAGCACAATTGATGAAAAGAATGACGGATTTGATTGAGTTAATACATGCATTTTTTTAAAAAAATTTGTTATTTCCATTTAAGCTCACAATTATGTCTAGTCATTCAAAGTTTCAAGATATTTATGTATTGTTTTTATTAGTTATTAGTTATGGTACATTACTTCAATAATTCGTTTTCTTTGAATTTTATAAAATATAAGGGTCTACAAAAAATTTAGCAATAATATGGATTGAATAAATAGAAAATTCGTGTACCAGAAAACCAACATGTAAAAAAAATGAAATAGTTTGATATAAGATGAATATAGATTTCCCAATTTTTCCATTGTTAATTATCTAAAGCGATAGTGGTTCGAGTTAGATTTAACTATATTGATTTTTTTGTATAATATATATATATATGAAGTTAAAGAGTTTGTGAAATCACTTGGACTTTTTTTTTTGGGTTCTATTGTTCTTTTGTTTAACACTAGACATCAAGTTTGAGAATCGTGTTTGAATGGTCACAATATAGATGAATTAACTAAGAAGCATTTTACAAAGGGTGTTTTCACAAATTTCTTTCTCTTATATTGATTGCGGATGAATAATATGCAATATAAAAAAAATTAAGAGATAAA